>NW_006199981.1:463497-472429 GCF_000334495.1 Tupaia belangeri chinensis | reverse complement strand
GATTGCGGCGTGACCATCCCCCCTGGGGGGTGATTTCTCGCTTTCTGTCTCTATGTCTCTCTCTGTTTGTCTGGCGAGCGCACGTGCCCTATAGCGAAAATCTCTGCAAAAATAAAAAATCATATTTTAACAAGACAAGCATCTGTAGATTAACAACACCGCCTACCGTGATTTTTAAAACCCTGGTCTTGGACTCGAACTGTGCTGTCTGCCATGTGGGATCCAGCCAGCCACCTTAACCACCATGCCACCAGCTGGCCAGATGATTACTTTTTAAAACAGTTACAACAATAATTATTATATAAATTTGCATCTTAATCAGGGTGAAAACCTAAAAATTATTGGCTGATGGGTTCAACTCAGTCTTCAGCTTTCTCTTCTTCTCTACTAGTAATTAGGAAATTAAAAACTTACCTGCTTTTTAAATTCCTAGATACTTTTCCAATATAGAAGAACAGGCTGTGGTGTGGTGATTAAGGCAGCAGGATCCCGCATAGCTGACTATATAGTTTGAGTCCTAGACCCTGCAGCTTGAGAAACATGCTAAACACATTGGGTACCTATGAATGCATGCCTCCAAATCCTTAAAGGAGACAGAGATGGAAGAGAAGGGACTGTGTGTGGCATAACTATTCCCCATGCTTTCTTACTTTTCCTCTCTCTCTGTCTCTCTTCAGCCAAGTACATGTGCTCTCCGGCAAAATTTTTTAAAAAAAGAATGTAATAGATTTTAAAGGAAGATAGGTCCTATTTAAGATCTGCAGAAGTTAATGTTTTTTATTTTGACTAAAATATCTGTTAAATTGAGGTGGCTCTTAACCAGTGCTCAAATTTGTCTTTCGTAGAGCATTGTGAGAAAATAGGTTACTTGAAAAGTCTCTGAACAGCTTGAAGAGAGTACTATGGAAGGATTGTTGATTGAGTGTGTGTCATAGGTAACTTTTCTTTAGAAATTAAAGGTTTAGAAAACTCTCATACTGAATATTGACAAATGTAGCAACAAAATGAGCTTCAGAAAATAAAATGATCTGCCATGGCCTGTTTTTAAAAACACTATTTTGGAAAGTTTATGGGGGCTATATTATCTGTAAATACTGTACAGCAAAGTTATAATCTTAGTTGTGTAAAACTATCTTTATACTTTAGCATAATTTAGATAAAAATTATTTTGAATCTAAATGATTTTTTCTTTCTTTTTAGTTTGTAAGTTTCCTGTGGAATTCACAGTTTATTAAAAAGATTTTTAACTTCCTGAGGTTATGAAATTTCTGATTTGGCAATGGATTTCAAAGAGATGACTGTTCTCTCTCTTCACTTAAACTCAAGCAAGGGGAACCTTTTATTGTGTTTGTTCTAATTACCATAGATAAAATCTTAGCTTTTCTTTTGCTTTTCTGGTCTCAGGGCTTTGAAGAGCTTTTATTCTTTTCTATATTTTACTTAATATCCTACATTTTTTAAGAAAGTTTCTCTCTCTCTTCCCCTCTCTCCGTCTGTCTCTCTTTTCTTTAATCCGAGTCACAATATATTAAAGAAAGATATTAAACACACTTTTAAGTTACAAATATTTAAGAATAGTGCAATTCAGTGGTTCTTAACTGGGTTTGATTCCCCCCCCCCAACTTCTGGAACATTTAGCTATGTATGAAGGGGCTTTTGTTCAGACCAGGAGCAGGGAGTGGTGACAGTTGTACCTACTTCTAGTGGGTAGATGCCAAGAATGTTGCTAAAAATCCTACAATGCACAAGATAGGCCGTGCAATAAAGAATTATCTGGCTCAAAATGTGAACAATGTGGAGAGTGAGAAACCATGTCATAACAAAATGGAGGAAAGCTGGAATCTAGTCTCAACTTTACTACTAGCGAGTTATTTAACACTTCCCTAGGCCTCCTCATTTGCAAAATGATAGCCTGATTGCATGGTTTTAAAGAATTTCCCAGCATGAAAAACTTATAAACCCATGAAATACTATCACTGTCTGTTCCCTAAAAGGAGAGGGTCGCTTTGGCCACCCCACTTCTTTCCTTTGTGTACCCTTCCAGATGATACTACTTTTACTTTGTTTATAAACTAGTTTTTATTTTTAAATTAAATTAATACATAAGTAAGAGACATTTAAAATCTATTTTATACAAATCAGTTGAGATTAAAAGTACCATTATAGATTATTTTGAATTCCTGACCTTTTTTTTGGAGAGGTTTATTACTATAGGGCACGTGCGCTTGCCAGAAAGACAGAGAGAGCCAGAGAGACAGAAAGTGAGAAATCATCCACCGGGGGGATGGCCATGCTGCAATCCCTTCTCCCCCATTCTCCTCTTGAGCTCTTAGGCATGCACACACACACATGTCCTGCATGAGTTTAAGCCACCAGGTCTGGGACTCGAACTGCAGTCGACTACATGGGAGTCCAGCGACATAGCCATTACACCAACTGCTGGTCCCGAATTCCTTACTTTTAAAGTGATTGTAAAATTCTACCTTTGTCGCTATGCACAAATAACTAACTACACTTTAAGCATATTGTTTGCTTTGAGGATTCTGCCTTCCTTGGTGTGTTCAAGCTGTGTGTATTCTGTTCTCCCACACAGTAAGAAGTTAATCATATGGATAATTGGATTATCATGCCACATGATCTAAGCACACTCATTTTAAGCATACATAGATTAGTGAGCACCACACGTTACATAGCATTTCTCTAGATAAACTGGTTGAGTCATAACTGCAGTATTCTCACTTGAAATGCCACATGTGGTGATGTTTTCTCAGGCAGTTCAAGCAATAAAGTTGTTCCTGATTTACATTGAAAAGATTTCTTTTTTTTTATTTTGAGAGGTTTTTGCTATAGGGTGTGTGTACTCGCCAGAAAGACAGAGAGAGACAGAGAGACAGAAAGCAAGAAATCATCCCCCCCCCCTCCGGGAGGGATGGCCATGCTGCAATCTCTTCTCCTCCATTCTCCTCTCGAGATCTTGGGCACGCACGCACATGCACCTGGCATGAGTTTAAGTCACCGGGTCCGGGACTTGAACATGGGAGTTCAGCAACATAGCCGTTACGTTAACTGCTGGTCCCTTGGAAAGATTTCTTTAAAGGGAGCATTTTCAGTTCCTTCTTTCTCTAGGTGCTGTATGCCAAACATCATTCTATACACTGAAACAATAGCTAAGTTTTTTTACTATGCTTTAAAAGCTAAGTCACCTAATTTCAAAGGAAAGGAACAGAGAGATAAGTGACTTGCCCTAAATTAAATATCTATGAAGTGTGTTACTCTTTGTGGAATCACAGAATGACTTTCTGTGTGTTCAGAAAGTCACTTTATTGAAATGTAGAAAGACCTGGCACTTCTCTAGAACATTGAGTCAACAAACTTATTTTTTCTTTCTTTAAATTTATTTATTTTTTTACATTAATTCACTATACATCATTACAACATACAAATGAATTTTCCATCCAAAATACACTGTATATTGGCTCCTAGTGGCCCAGATAGTAAATATTTTAGGTTTTGTCTGTCATGTAGTCTCTGTCAAAACTGCTTTTCTCTGCTTTCATAGCACAAATGCAGCTATAGACAATACTGAGATGAATGGGTGTGGTTGTGTTCCAGTACAATCTTTTGTTTGTTTGTTTGTTTTTAGAGGTTTTTGCTATAAGGCCCTTTCAGTCGCCAGAATGACAGAGGGAGACAGAGAGACAGAAAGCAAGAAATCACCCTCCAGGGGGGATGGCCACGCCGCAATCCCTTCTCCTCCATTCTCCTCTCAGAATCTTGGGCAAGCACACACATGCACCTGGCGTGAGTTTAAGCCACTGGGTCCAGGACTCGAACTGTGGTCAACTACATGGGAGTCCAGCAACATAGTTCGCCAACTGCTGGTCCCTGTTCCAATACAGTCTTAAAGAGAGGACTGTGGGCTATATTTGGCTCTTGGGCTATAGTTCTCTGACCCCAAATCTTGAACATTCCCTAAGGCCCAATAATCCCACTTGGTATCTCCATTTGCCCATCTTTTCACCCTTTGAGAGCATAGCTAAGTTCCAAATTACATTGGATACTTGTTTCAAGAATTCACTTATGGGACCAGCAGTTAGCGTAATGGCTATGTTGCTAGACTCCCACCTCGTTGACCCCAGTTCATGGTTTGAATCTCAGACCTGGTATCTTGAAACTCACCCTGGGCGTGTGTGCATGCATGCCCAAGATCCCGAGAGGAGAATGGAGGAGAAGAGATTGCGGCGTGGCCATTCCCCCGGGGGTGGGGAGTAATTTCTCGCTTTCTGCCTCTCTGTCTCTCTCTGTCTGTCTCTGTCTCTCTCTATAGCAAAAACCTCTAAAAAAAAAGAGAGAATTCACTTATAACCCTGGAATCTCTGGGTCACCAGAGCTTTTTCATCACAACCTGAGCACTTTTCCTATTTGCTCCTTTCTAGCCCTACCTTCACAAGCAAAAATGCAGGCTTTCCAGTGAGCTGAACAATACCAAATGTAAAACAGTTGGTTTATACTGATCTATATCCTGTCTGCTCACTGTCCTAGTAACTATAATACTTGTAGGGGAGTAGGTGCCCTACTTTTCCTATACAGAGATTTTTGGTAGTCTCGGCATAGAAACTGTAGGTATCCGTTTCTTTTAGGAAAGATGTTTTTCAGTGGAGCTGGCTAGAAAGGAAAAATAGAATAACAACTGCCACTTTATAATTGGACATAAATTCTTTTTGGATAAAAAATTATCTTAACAGGGGCCGGCAGGAAGCATGGTGGTTAAGGGCACTGGACTCACTCATGTGCTTTCTCACTTTCTCTCTCTCTGTTTCTCTCTCTCCCCCTCTCTGGTCAAATTAAAGTAAATAAGTAAATAAATAAAGTTAAATAAAATAATTCTTAAAAAATTATCTTAAGCACACACATGCACCTGGCGTGAGTTTAAGCCACTGGGTCCAGGACTCGAACTGTGGTCAACTACATGGGAGTCCAGCAACATAGTTCGCCAACTGCTGGTCCCTGTTCCAATACAGTCTTAAAGAGAGGACTGTGGGCTATATTTGGCTCTTGGGCTATAGTTCTCTGACCCCAAATCTTGAACATTCCCTAAGGCCCAATAATCCCACTTGGTATCTCCATTTGCCCATCTTTTCACCCTTTGAGAGCATAGCTAAGTTCCAAATTACATTGGATACTTGTTTCAAGAATTCACTTATGGGACCAGCAGTTAGCGTAATGGCTATGTTGCTAGACTCCCACGTAGTCGACCACAGTTCGCGTCCCGGATCCGGTGACTTAAAACTCACCCTGGGCGTGTGTGCATGCATGCCCAAGATCCCGAGAGGAGAATGGAGGAGAAGAGATTGCGGCGTGGCCATTCCCCCGGGGGTGGGGAGTAATTTCTCGCTTTCTGCCTCTCTGTCTCTCTCTGTCTGTCTCTGTCTCTCTCTATAGCAAAAACCTCTAAAAAAAAAGAGAGAATTCACTTATAACCCTGGAATCTCTGGGTCACCAGAGCTTTTTCATCACAACCTGAGCACTTTTCCTATTTGCTCCTTTCTAGCCCTACCTTCACAAGCAAAAATGCAGGCTTTCCAGTGAGCTGAACAATACCAAATGTAAAACAGTTGGTTTATACTGATCTATATCCTGTCTGCTCACTGTCCTAGTAACTATAATACTTGTAGGGGAGTAGGTGCCCTACTTTTCCTATACAGAGATTTTTGGTAGTCTCGGCATAGAAACTGTAGGTATCCGTTTCTTTTAGGATAGATGTTTTTCAGTGGAGCTGGCTAGAAAGGAAAAATAGAATAACAACTGCCACTTTATAATTGGACATAAATTCTTTTTGGATAAAAAATTATCTTAACAGGGGCCGGCAGGAAGCATGGTGGTTAAGGGCACTGGACTCACTCATGTGCTTTCTCACTTTCTCTCTCTCTGTTTCTCTCTCTCCCCCTCTCTGGTCAAATTAAAGTAAATAAGTAAATAAATAAAGTTAAATAAAATAATTCTTAAAAAATTATCTTAACAGACCAAATGTACTTTTAAGTATATTTCTACCCAGTTGCAGTGACAGAATACTTTGATAAAATTTTGAAGTCCTGGCTGCCTTTACTATCAATTTAATCACTGTGGTTTTGGCCTTGGGAAGTCACTTCTCTCCTGTGAGCCTTGGGTTATTCATCTTTGAAATGGGGATAATAAGCATAATTATCTCTCTGGATTCTACAGAGAACTAGAGGAGCTAATTGAAGTCTAAGCTCTTTAGTGCCCAGCAGTGCTCCATATGAAGATGAAGAAAGAATTAAGATGAGTTAGAGACCCATTAAGGCAGCAATACAGTAAGTGCTAAAAATCCACTGCTTAAATAAGCACCTTTGTGCAAAGAGTGCGTTTGCAGCACTTCGTATGAATTAGTTTTTATTTTGAAAGAAAATAATCTTTGTTTTTGTTTGGCCCTTTCCTGAGTTTACCCATAATAAAGGTACTTGTTTGCTCTTGGATAGTTTTTTCAAATATTAGTTTGTTTATATGGGATTATTTCAGTATAACTGGAGCCACAGCCCTTTTCTTAGTCACCTCCAATCCCCATTGCTGCTTGACTTTCTTTCACTTTTTTTTCCTCAAAACTAAGCAAAGACTGTCTTCTTGCGATCCTAACACAGACATGATGGTAGTTTATTTGCCAAGTATTTCCTGAGTGCCCATGGTTGGAGTAGAATCCTTACCCTTGGAAAACTCAGTCTGGATCCATGCTGTCTGACATGTAACCAGTAGCCGCTTGTGACTATGAAGCATTTGAAATGTCACTAGTTCAAGTGGAAATATGAGTGAGGGAATAGGAGACAGAAGGATCTAGCTAGAGGAAGGTACTCAAATAAACCAAAAACAAGTATTCACTGTACAAGAGACCTATTCATACTTAAGGGGTTAGGGGTGGTCTGTTTGGCATCAGTTGCTCCTGTATACTCTACTTTTTACCTAGTTCAGACTTTGGTGGGTATAGTCTCAGCTCTAAGTTATATAGTAACATCAGTATGCATTGTGCTTTAGCAGTGTCCTCTGAGCAGCTACATAGCCACAAGAGTATACGACAGTGAAGAAAATTTTGTTTGTGGCATAGAAAGTACAGGATGCTTATGATGTAGTGAGTTCACCACTGAAATCAGACTGAGAATAAGTTTTTATTGAAAATCACTACATTTGAATATACATATATTCATGCATTTATATGTACATAGAAAAAACTGGTGGAGTATACATCAAATTGTTAAAAGTGGATCCCCTTGGGAAAGGAGATGTAATATGTTGGGTAAAAACTGAGGTCTGTTGCATTATACACCCCTGTAGTCTTGATTTAAAAAAAATAAAAAAAAGACGATTATAAATTACTATTGTAATTTTTTAGAATATAATTTAAAAATTATGGTACTGAAAATAGAGCAACTCACTGAAATTTTTAAATAAAACAAAAGTAAATGGGAGGGAAACAATCCCCAGTTAAATTTGATATTTTGGGGACGTTTTTATATATTACGCAAAGGTCACTTGGAAAAAAAGATTCTTCAAGAATCTCTGCTTTGTTATTGTTGATAATTTTTCTAATTGCACATGTGATTTTGTGGGATAAAAAGATGAATTTTTGTATCTTTAAGTTTCAAGTGTAAATTGTGTGAATTTTTTTGTTGTTGTTTTGTATTTTCAGTTTTTTTAAGAGAAAAATTTTTACTTCATGGCATGTGCGCTTGCCATAGAAATAGAGAGACAGAAAGCGAGAAATCACCCCCCAGGAAGGATGAATGAATACATTGCAATACCTTCTCCTCCATTCTCTTCCTGGGATCTTGGGTACACATACGCACACATGCACCTGGTGTGATTTTCAAGTCATTGTGTCTGGTACTCGAACTGTAGTCGCCTCTGTGGGAGTACAGCAATGTAACCACTATGCCATCTGCTGGCTCTCTTGTGTGAGTTTTTAAAGTAAATGGATGATTCCAGCCAGATCACCATGAAAATACATGAGATAATGGGTTATATGGCAGCTAACCCTATACCATTTTATTGTTGTTTATTACTAAATTGGGCAAGGAAAACACATACACATATATATTTTTTTTTTGGGGGGGGAGAGATTTTTCCGGGTGCGAGCCCAGAAAGACAGAGAGAGACATAGAGACAGAAAGCGAGAAATCACCCCCCAGGGGGGATGGTCACACTGCAATCCCTTCTCCTCCATTCTCTTCTCGGGATCTTGGGCATGCACGTACACGTGCCCGATGTGAGTTTTAAGCCACCGGGTCCGGGACGCAAACCGCGGTCGACTACATGGGAGTCCAGCGACATAGCCATTACGCTAACTGCTGGTTCCCAGAAAAACACATATTTGACCCATTTACTTCCCAGATAATTTCTTTCTCTTTGATGTAGTTGTAAGTTGATTACTAGTAAATACTATGCATCTTACATCTTAGAAAAATATATCTTAGGATTTCAGGGTTGGAAGAAACCTTAAATGTCATCTATATTGTCTAACCTGTCTTCTGATGTTTGAAATTCCCTTGCAGGAGAAAATTATTAAGCATAGAGTAGATGTTCAATGTTGTACTTGTGGAGTTTTTCAGAATTTTGAGCCCCTAATGCATAATAGGTACTGTAAGATGTGTTATTTTCTTCTTTACAGATGCACAGAAAACAAACAAACAAAAAATCAAAAGACTCTTTCAGATTTGATGGTTTATGTGATTGACTCCTTCATTGGTTTTATTTTTTAGCTCCTAGTGGCAAATATAGCTTGCCTAGCAGGCAGCACTCACCTTTAAATCAGAATAGTGTGGAGGAATGAA
This sequence comes from Tupaia belangeri chinensis, assembly GCF_000334495.1. Taxonomy (NCBI): domain Eukaryota; kingdom Metazoa; phylum Chordata; class Mammalia; order Scandentia; family Tupaiidae; genus Tupaia; species Tupaia belangeri. Next base: position 463,592 of record NW_006199981.1, on the reverse strand, counting down.
TATAAGGTAGAAGCATAGACTGTTTCAGACAAATAAAGGCTTGTAGATTATTCAGTCCACCTCCTTCACTTTGCAGATATGGAATCTAAGAATCT
>NW_006199981.1:447039-463460 GCF_000334495.1 Tupaia belangeri chinensis | reverse complement strand
TTGCTCAAAATCACACAACTCAATAGGGGACCTATATAAGTAGCCTGCCTTCTACTTTAATGAACAGTCACACTAATGTCAAATTGCCTTTTAGCTGTTATGGCTTCACCACAGAGTAATTTTTCTTAAAAAATAGGACAATAAATTAAGCTGGAGAAAGGGCCATGACCTCTTTATAAAAATTTTCTAGAAAGTTTACATGACTATAAAGAACATATAATTAGGACAATCCTTATTTTCTTATTTATATATTTGTTTAAGAATAATGAACTAAACTATCTTAGTCCATTTTTTTTTATTTATTTGTTTGTTTGTTTGTTCATCTGCTAGAAAGCACCTTCTCCATTCTCCTCTTTGGATTTTGGGTATGCTCACACACATCTAGTGTGTTTCTCAAGCTGCTGGTTCCAGAACCTGAACAGCAGCTGATCATGTAGGATCCACCCACCTTAACTACCTTGCCACCAGCTGGCCCCTACTCAGTTCATTGTAATACAAAAAGTATTTTACACAGATTGAATTTTTTAAATAATATTTTTATCTATTTGACCTTGATAAAATTCTGGGTTCATTAATAACTTATGATGATATGCAGAGTTCTAAAATGATCCCAGTGAACAAATCTGCATGAGTCCTTTTCGAGTAAAGGTAGAAACTGTGATTGTGATATCACTCCCTTGATTAGGTTACATTATATGGCACAGTTAGCTTTTAGAAAAGGCTGATCGCACAATGCCTTTAAAAGGAGAGAATTTTTTCATCTTACAACAGAAAGCAAAGTCAGTGATTTGAAGCTTGAGGGAGATTTGGTGTGCTTGAATATGGAAGGGACTACATAGAGAGTGGCCTTTAGGAATGATCCGTGGCTGACAGTAAGCAGAAAATAGGGACCTAAGACCTACAGTTAAAAAGAAATGAATTCTGTCATCAACCTTGACCTTGGAAGTGAGTTATTCCCTGGGAACTTCCATATGAGTCCAGCCTAGTTGTCACTCTAATTTTGGCTTTGTGAGACCCTGAGCAGAGAACCCAACTGAACTTCCCAGAACTTCTGACCTATAGAACTGTAAGATAATAAATGAATGTTTTTAGTTGCTAAGTTTGTGATTAATCATTATGAAAAAAGTAAAAACTAATACATTTACCATATAAAGTAAACCATTCATCCTTTCTTGCTTCCATTTCTTTTTGACTGATGTACAAGTAATCTGTATGGCTGTGAAGTTGTACTTATAGCCTTAGTCAGCTGCAGTTTATAGGCATATGGATGACCAGCTTACTCAGGGAAGGCTCTGGACTTGAATTGGGAATCTTCCCATGTGGAATTACCTTGCAGAGTGTCACGTTTTATTGCTGCACCACAGTCTGGCCCCGAAAATTCTTCCTCTTGACTCAAGAACTTGTGTGTGACTGTAATAAGATCATACCATGTAAACATTAATGTTGGTATATTCAGCCACTGGCTGAAGAAATTTCAAAAATTGAACAAATTCTTCTTTACGTTTCTGTTTCTTCTGTGAACCTTTTATGCTTGTAGTAGAGTAACTTGCACTGTAGGCTGCTTTGTTTGCCTCCAGAGGAGGAGGCTTGACCTGATGATAATAACTGCATATTGTTTTTGGAAGCTTTTTTTCCAAAGTTGATTGACATGGCATCTTTGGAACACTCACCTTCACTTTAGTTACTTAGTTACCAAAGTGAGAACGGAAATTTTATGGTATGGAGCTGATTAAGTGAAGTGCAGAAATAATTAGGAAAAGTACTTTCTTCCCTAAGAATCAGTTTGGCAGGGATCTCAATGCATTGGAAAACACCATGGTCTCTACCTCAGGCATTCCCTAAAGATTCTCCTAGTGACCTGTGTTACAGAAAGTACAGTTGGGTTTGCCTCTTAGTTTTAAGAGTAGATGTGTACATGGTCGTGGGGTGACTCACTCTTTTTGCTTGGATGGTTCCACTTTCATTGTGGACAGACTTTCTGGAGGGCCAGCTTGGCATGTATGTTTGTGTTCATTCCACCCTGGAGCATTCTTCATGAGAAAGCATTTGTTGAGTGGTTTGCCATTTTGTTTTCCAGCCACTCTACAGACCATGACATGGTCATCTGGCCTATTTATTTGCTTAGGAAAAACAGTTTTTCCCCTGTTTTATCTTCACATCTGTCAAGCAGCAGAAGGGGTAACTCAGAGAAGCCACATGACATCCTTCCATTTGTCTCTGAAGAATTGGACTTCATCATTTATCAGATTGGAGGTTTATTGGTGTGTATGTGTACTAAATATAGACATGCAATATTCCATTTGTTCTGTTGCACAATGGAAAGATCATTGGCACTACTTCATTGAAGTGAATTAATCCAAAAAGCATGTGTTAAGTGCCTGAAATGTGCCAGGCACTGTGTGTGGCTTTCTGTTAACAGAAATAATACAAATCTCTATCCTTTTGGTGCTTGCAGTCTAACAGGGTAGATAAATATATAGAGAGATATTACTGTATTTGAACTGTCATAATGTATGAGAATAAGGTGCTAAATATATCATTAATTTTGAGAGACTAGAATGATAAGGAAAGGTTCTTGGAGAATTCAACTTGAGGGAAAAAAGGCAGCCCAAACAAGACTAGCAAAGAGGCAATCTAGTACACTGAGTTCAAAGGAATGATGCATAATCCAGTGTTGCTTCAAAAGAGTTAAGATAGTTGGAGTAATATTCTGTTAGGCAATAAAGGGCCTTGAATGTCATATGAAGTTTTTTTAATTTATTTTATTTTTTAATGGACAAATTATAATTATATATATTTATGGGTACAATGTGATATTATAATATAGGTGCACAATGTGAAATGATTAAATTAAGCTAATTAACATATTCATAAACTCATATACTTAGTATTTTTTGAGATGAGCTTTACTTAGCTTTACTCTCTCAACAATTTTGAAATACACAGCAGATTGTTACTGACTATAGTCACTATACTGTTTAATATATCTCAAAAGCTTATTCTTCCTAGGCCACCCTTATAGCTTAGTGGTTAAGGGAACCATATTCCATGTGACTGACTGTGGTTCAAATCCCAACCCTGGTGGCTTGAAAAACTTACTGGGTGCATGTGTATGAATGCCCAAAATTCTTACAGGATTTAGAAATGGAGAAGGGATTGTGGCGTGACCATGTTCCGCTGTGTGCTAGTTTCTCTTTCTCTCATGAGAGCATGTATCCTTTGACAATTTAAAAAAAAAAACAAAAACTTATTCTTCCTGGCTTAATTGAAACTCTCTATAATTAGAAGATTTTGAACTTTGTACTGTGAACAGAAGGATTTAAAAACAATCATTTGCGGGACCAGCAGTTGGCGTAATGGCTATGTCACTGGACTCCCATGTAGCTGCCGTGGTTCGAGTCCCAGACCCGGCAGCTTAAACTCACGCTGGATATGTGTGAGTGTGTCCAAGATCCCTAGAGGAGAATAGAGGAGAAGGGATTGCAGTGTGGCCATCCCCTGTGGGGGGTGATTTCTCGCTTTCTGTCTCTCTGTCTCTCTATGTCTTTCTGGTGAGTGCAGGTGCCCTATAGCAAAAACCTTTCCAAAAAAGAAAGAATCATTTGGTATTTACTGAGCAATTTTTGTGTACACTGTACACGAAATGAATACTATACTGCCTTTTTTCAGTATGTTTCCCTCATCGAGGCTTGACAATTATTAGTTTGTATGTCCTTAGAAGGATTTTAAGCAGAGGTATGTGCTGACAGGGTTTGCATTTTAGAATGATTTGGGGAATGATGTGTACAATGGTGAAATCAGAGGTAGTGAGATCATTAAGGAGGCTATGCCTAAACTGAGCAATAGTTGAGCAAAAAAGGATGGGCAGTATTGGATGGTTCTGGAGATTGTAAATGCAAGGAAATTAGTGAAAAAGCCGAAGTCTTCTATTGGCTCTTTTTGCATATTATTGACAATATGAACACAAAGAGATCTCTTGGTGTTTTTGAAAGAAAGATGAACTTGTAATTAGAACCTAGGATTCAGATCCTGGCACTATTGCATTCGTAGTTGTAAATCCATAGGACTAATCTTACTCTAAGTCTCATTTTCCTTAGCCATAAAATAAGAAATTGAAATTTTCTAGTTATATCCTTGAGTTATAAGGAATAAGTGAGATAACTTAGGAAAGACAGTGTGCTATACAAATACTGGTTCTTTGAAGCAGCTGTTCTTAATCTACTGAATATTGTGCCTACCTCATAGAGTTGCTGTATCAAATGGAATACTGGGTTTGAAAACATTTTGTTAACTTTAAAATGTGATTCAAGTGTTAAGAATTAGAAAAAAAGGGGGGAAGGGAAAGAACAATTTATTCTTTGTCCAGATGTTCTGTCTCCACTGTGACTCATGTGCTCATTCAGAGCTTTGCAGATAAACCTCAATTTAATTTCCATATTTAACAGAATCAAATGGGATCAAAAGATGCAATGATAACGTATATGATATTTTCAACTGGATTGGTATGATGTGTATTCATGTTGGGTAAATTCATTTTATAAGCTGTACTAATGTACAGTGATTGAATGTATAAAATAAATTAAAATAATAATAATAACAACAATAAGATTCTGTGCATTGGCTTCTTCCATGTCAGATTTTGACTCTAGAGATGAAAGGGCACCTTTGTGCATGAGCTGCCACTGACCTTGTTCTCATAACTCTCAGTGGTTCTGTTGCCCGAGTATATGTTGAATTTGGGCAAAGGTGTCCGGATCTAATAGGAACCCTGTTTCCTCCATTCAAATTAACCTGGCAAACCAATCTTCAAGTTCAGTGTCCAGCAGGGCCAAAGATTTTTCACAGGTCAAAAATCAGCATGAAACCAGATGTGATCTGTAAATCTAGTTTCATACTATTTGTGGTCATGTAAATACCCTAGCAGGAAGACCCCCACCAGTTTGCAATTTCTAATGGAGTTAATAGCCATATGGAAATTCTGCCATTGGAATCTGTGAAATTAAAGATAAAGATGAAAAATCAGAGCATCTTCTAACTTTACCCTCAAAATTTCAAGAGAAAGAAGCTTTGAATACTTTTCCATTTGCCCCATTGTTATTTCATTTACAGAACTATGTCTGTACCTACATAGTGGTTTCATCTCCATTCTATTTTAATTTCAGTGGAGCCAGCTTGAGCCGAAATTGGCTGTTAATTTTGTTTTTTTGTGGTTGTTGTTGTTGTTTTTTAGACGTTTTTGCCTTAGGGTACATGTGCTAACCAAAGAGAGAAGAGAGAGAGAGAGAGAGAGAGAGAGAGAGAGAGAGATGATGATGATGAGAGAGAAAGTGAGAAATCACCCCCCAGGGGTAATGTCATTTGCAATCCCTTCTTCTCCATTCTCCTCTTGGGATCTTGGGCACATAGGCACACGCGCCTGGCATGAGTTTCATGCCACCGGAACTGGTACTCAAACTGTGGTTGGCCATGTGAGAGTCCTGTGACGTAACCAGTGCGCCATCTGACGTAACTGCTACACCATCCCCCACTTCATATTTTTAAAGGATAGATACACCAGGAGGAGCCTAGTTATCTCTTTGCTCTTTGCAAAGAAATTTAAAGGCCTCTAAAGGAAATTAAATGACATGGCCATTTAATTTAACCCTTGGGAAATACGGAAGGCATGCATACTTTTACAGACCAAGGAAAGAGGGATTCATCATTTTGTAAGTACTATCAACACTGTTACCTATAATGGAACTTAGTGACTTCAGGCCTTTAAATAATTTTAGGCATAATTGGCTGCTCCTTCTACTTATGGCACAACTGAAAACTCTGAGACAACCACCCAGAAGAACATGCTTGAGTCGATCCACAAGAGCTGGTCCTGACAGTGTCCAGAAATCTTTGTGGTCCTGGATCTGGTGCCTAGGCGACCCAATGGGGAAGTCCAAGAAATCGCAGTTTGGTATTGGAGCATTTTATACATCAAACTACTTAGTGCCTCAGAGTTTCTCTTTTAGTGGGGTGAAAACACATGCAGAACAAGCTTTTGTGGGAGGATTGTGTATGATTGGTTTGATGTTTTCTACTAGTTTTTCTTAATTAATAAAAATAATATATGCTTATGGTAAAATGATTAATTTGAACAAAAGCCCTTTCTATGCACTGCTACCCCCACAAGTTTCACTCCTCAGAGATAAATAACCACAATGACTAGTTTCTGTCATTGGAATCTGTTAATAGGATTCTGGAGATTTTTCCGTGCATATAAAACTATGTTTATATAGCTAAATATATGCATCTTTTAAACAAATGCTATCACACTATAATTACTATTCTGCAACTTGATTTACTTACTTAATTAATAGACCTTTAATGCCTTTTTATGTTACTATATATTGATCTATACTAATGTTCCTAAATATTATACAATTTTTAAAAGAATTGTTTGTTTAATTTTATTTATTATTATTATTTTTAGAGTTTTTTTATATAGGGTACGTGTGCTTACTGGAGAGACAAAGAGAGAGAAAGTGAGAAATCACCCCCTGTGGGGATTGCCATGCCAAAATCCCTTCTCTATTTTCCTCTCGGGACTTTGGGCACACAGGCACATGCACCTGGCGTGAGTTTCAAATCACCAGGTCCAGAACTTGAACCATGGTTGGCCATGTGGGAGTCCAGAAAGAGACAGAGAGGGAAAGTCACCCCCAATGGGGGAATGGCCGCACCTCAATCGATTCTCTTATACTCTCCTCCTGTCAAGATTCAGGGCATGAATGCATGCAACCAACCTGATTTTCAAGACTCCAGATCCAGGACTTGAACTATGGTCAACCATGTGCAAGTCCAGTGCCTTTACCATCATGTCACCTGCTGGCCACAACATTTTTAAGTGCTGATTTCCTCTCCCGCCAATAACAAAACAAAACAAAACAAAAACAGAAATATTGATATTATTCAGTTTCTAATCCTTATAAACCTGATAGATTATAGAAATTATTGTAATTTAAGTTTCCCTATAATTATGAGTAAGAGTGAGCATCTTTTCACATTTATTGGCCAAAGAAATGTAAAACATCTTCCCATGTGAACTGGCTTTTCTTGGCTTTTGCCCATTTGATGTCGTTTGACGTTTCATCTGTTCCTTAGGGATTTATGGAATTCTTTGTATATAAAGGGAATTTGACTCATTATTGTATGCATTGTGAATACTTTTCAAAATTTATCTTTCAACTTTTTGTGTTTTCTTACCTAGCACTCTTAAATTACATAGTCAAATTTATCATTCTTTTTTTTTATGGTTTTACATTTTGGAGGTCATGCATTGAAAGTCTTTCTAGGTGTGTTTAATTTAGATCCTGTATTAGGGATATTTTTCAAAAAAAATCCATTAATTATAGATTTAAGAGCTGTAAGAGACCCTAGAGATTGTTTAATTCAATTTGCATTTCCTCATATCTTTTTAGTTTTTCTTCATAGAGGAAAATAACTTTTGCCGCAAAGAGGGGAATGGACTCTAAAAATTTCACAGTAAACTAATGGTGAAAGTATAGACTGGAGCTCCCTGGTTCCAGTGATCATTCAGTTAACCAGACTCTTTCATGAAAACATCTTAGTAACTTCAAAAAATATACATATTTAATCAACTTGAGAGACAAGGTTCTTTTTAAAGAAGATATACAACACCTTTAAATATATTTATTTTTCAGATTAATTCTCACTTAGGGAAACATCAGTCTGTGTACTATTTCAAGATAAATAATGTATATGTTTTAGGTATTTATTTGAACAAATGTGCAAATATTCAAACAAAGGAGCATATTTGGCATGTTTTTACTTTCTTAAATATTTTAGTTATGAATGTGAAATGTGAATTTATTTTACCAAGTCTTTGATATGTTAGATAACAAGAATTTAAAAGTATCAGTTTCACTGCTAACTGCATTTAAATCATCACTTCCTTGCTTTGATAAAGTCTGGAATTAAATCTAATTACTTTTAAATTGCTTGGGACCTTATTCAGTGTGACCTGTTTTGAAGGTAGAACTGCCCAGATCATTCGCCATTCTAAAGTTCTCTCATGGCTCCTCACTGCGTATAGGATGAGGTCCAAGTTTCTTAGCCTAGCTTTCTGTAATCACTTGACTTCTAGCACTTATGCAGAGTCTTCCAGCCTTATTTACACTTTCCCTTGCACATGTTGCTTCCTGTGTGGGGCAACATTCTCTTTGCTTGTCTGTTTGCCTTGCAAAACTTATTTAAATAAACATTATTTTTGTAACTTCTGTGAAACCTTTCCCAACTTTTCTATTCCAAGATGAATATTTTCCTTTAGGTAGGACTTCTGGAATAGTAAATCAAAGAATTTGAAAGGCTCTCTGCTCAGTAAAGCAGCCATTTTACTGGGAAAAAAATCTTTAGAGTGGGACCAGTAGATGGCATGGTGGTTAAGGCAGCTGGATTCCCACATGGTGGACTGTGGTTTGAGGCCCGGTCCTCATGGCTTGAAAATCATGCCAGGTACATGTGCGTGCATCCACAAAATCCTGAAAGTAAAATGAAGGAGAAGGAATTGTGGTGTGGTAATCCCCCCAGGGTGTGATTTCTCACTTTTCCTCTCTCTCTCCGTGTCTTTCCTCTCTGAAGAGTGCATGTGCCTATGAAAAAAATAAAAGAGAGAGAGAGAGAAAAAATAACCAGAGTATCTTAGGGCATACAGCAAAGTGAGAAACATGTATTCAAGAAAATCTATTAAATTTTATATTAAATTTGCGTAAGAACAGAGTCTATGGCATTTGAAATGCTCTCATCCTCACTCAGCTCTCATCCCCATGACCTGCTTAAATCCCCCACCCCTAACTTCGTGTGTGTTCTTAAGGAAGGTACAGCCTAGAAGATGAGGGTTCCCTTACTTCCTAACCCCTACGCTAGGGCAACAGTTTCACACCTAGAAGAGCAGGCCACAAGCATCTCTAATGCCTCCAACCTTGTAATGCAAAAGTACTAGTCTAGGCAGACACAGCTGAGTGAATTGGAGATTGTTACCTTCACCCACTTTCCACTCATGAGGGTTTTGCCCTATATGAGTAAGCTAAGAATACTGAGGCCCTGATTCTGTCTGCTTCAGCTCATACATAAGGTGAAATTTCTGTACTAGAAAAGGCAAATCAAGAGAAGTAAGGGACACTTTTGCCCTTAGGGCCCACTTGGGAATCACTTTGGGAGAAGCATGTGACTGTCGCTGGCTTCAAATATACTTCAGTGACGTAGATTTTTCTCTTTGGGTGACTGACTTAAGAATTTCCTACTTAGAACATTGTTTAAAATAATGGAGATCATGGTGGTAAACAATTTAGAGTGAAGAGGCAGGCAGGTTACCCGATGGTTAAGATACTAGATATCCATTTGATCAAGCATGGTCTGAATCCAAGAACTGGTGGCTTGAAAATCACACCGGGCAACATGTGCATGTGTTCCCAAAATCAAGCAAGGAGAATGGAAGAGAATGGATTGTGGCATGGCTATCCCCACTGAAGGGTGGTTTCTCACTTTCCCTTTCTCTGTCTCTCTCTCTCTAGCAAGCACACATGCCCTAAGAAACCTAAAATAATAATAATAATAATAATAATAAAAAAATAATAGTGGCTTGGTATCTCCAGGATACCAGTAAATAACAACAAGCAAAACAGCAGTTCAACCAGAAGGGACCACAGAACCAGGAAGAGACAGCTAAGAAAACCCTCCATGGGGTCACGATCATTGCAGGTATGTGGAAAGCTTTGCACATGTGCTAGACAGCATCCCTTCAGGAGCAATCTGAGCTGGATATGGGGCAGACTCTAAAGCATTCCTCAACCCCTCAGTAAAGTGCAGAAGAAGACTTAAGGCTGAAAAGATTTAAGCACAATAGTTTACCAAATATTAAACGACATGCTACTCTGTCCTAGTAGCAAGTCCTACAAAGCCAGGCTTGGTAATAAAATCACATTAGTTTTTAGAGGAATGGAAGACTTAAAGTTAAGCCTTTTGAAAAGCAACAGAAAAAGACCTTCTGAACTACTTGTACATGGCTGAATGTGGGGCAAAATCCTAAAACTCCTTGAACTGTGAAAGTAATCTCTGAGCACATCCAATGGTAGAAAGTAAAAATCTAACTGACTAAGAGGACTTAGGAGCAACCTTTGATCAAAAAGTGGTTTATGTAAATTGAGTTGACCAGAGGAAAGTTTGTATAAAAGATAAAAACAAAGAAACTTGAGAACAGAGACGTTAAAGGTTTTCAAACGTTAGAGGAGTAGACTTCACAAAATTAGTTCACTCTCACCATTTAAGAAATGACAAAGCAAAAAAATAAACTGAAATAATACTAGAAAGAGAGGAGAGGTTTGGTCAGTATTTAGAGCTGTTATAATGTAGTTTATAAAGTATCCAGTTTCCGACTAAAAATTATGGGACCTACAAAGAAAGAGGGAATTGTGGCCTATGTATAGGGATTTTAAAATCAACAAAAACTATCCATGAAGAATCCCAAATACTGAAATTCCTGTACGAAGACAATATCAGCTATTTTACATATATTCAAAGGACTAAAAGAACCATGTCTCAAATCCTAAAGAGAGTATAAGAACAATTTTATACTAAATACAGAATGTCAATAAAGAGAAGGAAATTATAAAGAAGAAGCAAGTAAAAATATCTGGAGCTGAACAGTACAATAGGTGAAATGAAAAGATCACAAGAAGGACTCAAGAGTAGATGTGAGTTGGCAGAAAAAATAATTGGCAAATTTGAATATAGATAATAGAGATGATGCATTTCAAAGGACAGAAAGAAAAAAAAAAGGAATGAAGAAAAATGAGTCTGAAAAAGGTGTGGACCCCTAATGGGACACCAACATAGATGTAATGGGGGCATCAGAAGGAAAGAAGAGAAAGATAGAAGAATGAATATATGAAGAAATAATGGCTAAAAGTTTCCCAGATCTGATGAAAAACAACCTACACATCACAGAAGATTAAAAAGAATAAAAAGATAAAAAGGAAAGAAATAAAGAAAAGAAACCCGAAGTAGGGAAAATGCAAAGACACTGACAAGAGAAAATCTTGAAATAATCAAGAGAAAAATGACAAGGGATCCAATAACTACTTGTTACCCATACACATCTCTTTAAAACATAATTTATTTCCAAACACAATTAATAATAAAGCTACATTTCCACCAAATATGAGGCAAACAACAAAAATAGGGTAATTCTTACCTCTCCAAAAGTGGGTGTAAAAATTCTTCTTTATCTGGGACCAGCAGTTGGCATAATGGCTATGTCACTAGACTCCCATGTAGTCGATCACAGTTCAAGTCCTGGACCCTTAAACTCACACCAGGCACATGTACGAGTGTGCCGAAAATCCTGAGAGGAGAATGGAGGAGAAAGGACTGTGGCATGACCATCCTCATAGGAGATGATTTCTCGCTTTCTGTCTCTCTGTCTCTTTCTGTCTTTCTGGTGAGCATACATGCTTTATAGCAAAACCTCTAAAAAAAAAAAAAAAAAAAAGGAAAGGTGAAATAAATACCTTCTCAGGTAAACAAAAGCTTGGAGAATTTATTGTTAAATGGCATGCTTTATAAGAAATACCAAAAGGAAGTGGAGAGTAGATTGAAGCTACATGAAAATATAGAGTTCCAGTACAGGGAATTGTATAAATAATGATGAAAAGTTATAATTATATATTTCCCTTTTCCCTTAAGTTATTAAAAATCAATTTCATAAATCAATATCTTTAAAATTGCCCTAGCTTAAAAAAAACATGAGATTATAAAAAGCAATATTAATAAATGTTTGTTTTTCTAGTATCATATAGAATAATTATTTATAATAAATTATATATTATACAAGGGGAAAAATGGCACTATAGAAGAGGAGAGTTTCTATAACCTGCTAGAATTAAGATAGAATGAATCCAAGGTAAATTGTAATAAGTTAAGATGTATGTCAACTTAATAAAAATGAAATAGTAAAGAAGGAAGAGAAGAATGGAAGTAGTCATGAGAAATATAGAAAACAAAAAAAATTGGACTATAACAATGATAAATAACATTAAATGGGAATGAATTAAACAATTAAGTCAAAAGGTAGAGACTGTAAGCATTAATAGATAAAACAAAATACAAATACAATACACTGCTTATAAGATATTCACTTTAGACTGTTGTGTCATCTGTGCCATGCACTACTCAACGCTGTCCCCATCTGCTTCACACTCCACCTACCTGGCTCAGCCCCTGGCTACTGTAGGACCAGAGAAATTAGTGTAAATCATTGTTTGTGATTGGTAGTAAGAGGAGTTATGAAGGACTGAGAAAGTGCAAGAAAAAGTCAGTCCACAACTTCTGATTCACATAATTGCTACTTAAAAGTGTAAGTAGGAGTAAATCACCTGAACCTAGTAAGGCTCCTCTGCCACCTTCCCTCTGGGGGAGAAAATGAGAGAAACTCCTTTGAAAGCTCCAGATTCCCACCATGTATTCCAGAACTCTCCACTCACAGAACACTGAAATTGGTACAGAGCTGGCATACATCTTAGGGAAGTCTATAAGAATACAGTTTCAGAGAAAAACTCTGGCCTCTCCCCTTACCCTCTCCTCCCACCCCAAGCCAACAGGAATGTCACATTGTTCTGAAAGCTGGCCAGAAAGTGGGGGCTCTGTTTATGATCAAGATTCCACAGCGTGGAGGGAGCAGAAGTCACAAAAGACAGCAAACCTGGGACCAGCAGTTAGTGTAGTGGCTATGTCGCCGGACCCCCACATAGTCGACCGTGGTTCGAGTCCCCGACCCGGTGGCTTAAACTCACGCCAGGCGCATGTGTGTGCTTGCCCAAGATCCTGAGAGGAGAATGGAGGAGAAGGGATTGTGACATGGCCATCCCCACAGAGGGTGATTTCTCGCTTTCTATCTCTCTGTCTCTCTGTCTGGCGAGCACATGCGCCCTATAGAAAAAAGAAAAAAAAAAAAAAGACAGCAAACCCTACTCAACACAGACTAAGGAAATGGATCACTATGTCCTATCTGGCAGGCAGAGTTGGCTTGCATTCTCCTTCCCATCAGACTCAAGTCAAGTGTAATAGCTATGTGCTCCAACTGACGCCACACACAGTGCAGCTCTTATGAATACCCTTGAACTATAAGTGTGGTCAAAGGAAAGGGGAAGGACACTTGACAGTGAGGAAAGTGCCAGGGATTCATTCTCTCCCCCAGATCAGAATGTAGAAGACAAAGCGCTATCCTAGACCGTCTTCTGATTCTGGAGTGCATGATGTAGCTAATTAACTTCTAGTGGGAATATGTTCAAAACTAAGCAGCCTCCCTGAGCCCACAGACATTGTAGTTTTAGTCCCTTTTGAGGGCCTCACAGATAGCTTTGCCTCTCACCCCTCATCTACAAACTTTCCAGGGCTGCACCTGGGCATGGAGGGTCACACTGCCTCTGAGTATCCCACATGAGTCACACAGGGCCTTGCTTTTAGTGTTTCACAGAGACTTGCCCCTGGCTATTCCTGTATGAACTGGCCATGGATACATTCAGGACTGGAGGGTCACCTGCTGCCAAAAACTAAGGGCAGAGGATACAAGCTCAGTGTGGATCCAAAGGCCAGAGAAGGCCCCTGACCCTTACTGGACCACCTTGTCTAGGCTGCATTCAGATCTGGAGGATCACTAGCTGAAAGTCATTAGAGGCAAGGTACATGGCCTGGCTTGGATCTGAAAGGCATAGCCGGCCTCAGCCCCTCCTGGAATACTTTATCAGTATCACATCCAGGGCCTGAGAACCGCCCTATCTCCCCTCTCCCGAACCACCTTCCCAGAGTCATATTCATGCCTTGGGAAAGGCACCACTCTTGGGTGATACACTAGGGCAGCTCAGGACCCATGCCTGAGTCTCATAGTTAGGTTTGCCTTCACACCCTTATGGATCATCGTGTCAGTGCTCCAAGTGGTTCTGAAAAGCTGCTCCACCTCCAGGTATAACAAACAGGCTATACAACCCTACTCTGATCTGGAAGATATAGCTAGTTCTGACTCCTCATGAAAGGCATCACCAAGTGTATATTTGAGAATTAGAGCTATTCTTTACCCCACCTCTCATTCTGGCATTATAGAATTTACTCCAAACTTTAGGAAGTGGTGAATATTCCACCAGATGACTTAAAATCAATGCCAGGACACAAGAAATAAGAAAATAAAAGGAAATATCTCTCCCCCAAAAGAACACAGTAACTTCTTACTAACCATGGATAAAACACAGGAAATCATAGAGATGTCAGAGAAAGACTTTGGAATATATATTGTAATGAAACTCAGTGAGATACAAAAGAAAATGTACAATAAATTCCTGGAGTTTAGAAAAATCAATCCATGACATGAAGGAGGAATTTCATAGAGAGACAGACCCCTCAAAAAGAATCAAACAGAAGTTCTGGAGATGAAGGATACAATCAGGAAATCAAAGTCTGTCTCCAAAGTATTAACACCATAACTACACCATGCAGAAGAAAGAATCTCTGACTTTGAAGTCAAAACCTCAGATTTAATCCAAGCCACCAAAAAGAATGAAAAAAGAAACATTAAAAGAGGAGGACAACATACAGGAAATTCTAGACACCATTAAGCATATAAATATTTGCATTATGGATATTCCAAAAGGTGAAGAGACAGGTAAAGGTATAGAAAATCCCTTTCATGAAATACTGTTTGAAAACTTTCCAACTCTACAGAGACATACACATATTCAAGTCTAGAAAATACAAAGGACACCAAATAGATTCAACATAACAAAATCCTCTATAAGGCACATTCTAGCCAAACTGACAAAGTTAAAGATAGCTATATATATATATTAATTTTTGCCATAAGTCTCATGCACTCAACAGAGAGAGAGAGAGACAGAAAAAGGCAGTGAAAGAGAAAGTGAAAAATCACCCCAAAGAGGAAAGGCCATGCCACAATCCCTTCTCCTCCATTCTTCTCTTGGGATTTTGGGCACACACATGCATGCGCTCAGCATGATTTTTAAGCCACCAGATTCAGGACTCAAACTATGGTTGACCATGTGGGAGTCCAGCACCTTAAACAGCACACTTACTGCTGGCCCCAAGGATAATATTTTTAAAGTGGCAAGAAAGAAATGTCAAGTTAATTACAGAGGATAGATTATCAGACTAATCTCAGACCTCTCAACAGAAACAAGGAACGCAATGAAAGAATGAGAAGACATTTAAAATTGTGAAAGAAACAAATTTCAGACAGGAATGTTTTACTCAGCAAGATTAGCCTTTAAATGGGAAAGAGAAATAAAATCATTCCCAGATAAAGAAAAGCTGAAAGAATTTGCCAACACTAGACCATATCTTAACAAAATACTTAAGGGAGGATCAGCAGATGGTGTAATGGCTACATCATTGGACTCCAATGTAGTTGACTGAAGTTCGAGTCCTGGACCAAGTGGCTTAAACTCACGCCCTGCACGTCTGTGTATGCCCAAGATCCCAAGAGGAGAATGGAGAAGGGATTGCAGTGTGGCCATCCCACCTAGGGGATTTCTCGTTTTCTGTCTCTCTTCTCTCTTTGTCTTTCTGGCGAGTACACATACCCTATAGCAAAAACTTCTCAAAAAAAAAGAAAGAAAGAAAGAAAGAAAGAAAGAAAGAAAGAAAGAAAGACTTAATGGACTACAACATCAGGAAACCAAAAGGGAAATGAATAGAAATAAGAGAATAAAACACAACTAAGAAAATTATTAACAAAACAAAAGGGCAAGGGTAGCTCTGTCCATATGGATAATAATGTTGAATCGTAGTTATAAATATTTATGCACCCAACACTGGGCACATAAATACACAAACAAAATAGCTAGATCTAAAGAGAGAGAGAAATTGCATGCAACACACTAAGTGTTGGGAAACTCGACACTCCACTGTCACCACTGGACAGGTCATCTAGACAAAAAATAAACAGACACAGAAACCAAATAATACCATAAACCAAATGGATCTAAAAAGAAATTTATAGAACATTTCACCTCATACTGCGAAATACATATTTTTCTCAGACCCACATGGAACATTTTTGAAGACCACAAATTAGGACACATAACAAGTCTTCACAAATTTAAAAGTATAGAAATTATATCTAGCATCTTTTCTGACCACAATGCAATTAAACATGAAACCAACAACAGGAAGAGTTTTTGAAAATATGCAAAAACATGGAAACTAAACAGCTTACTCTAAACAACTTCAAAACTCTTGAAGAAATTAAGGCTGAAATTAAAAGATCCATTGAAAACAATGATAATACATGGTACTCCATGCATTATCACACAGCGGAAGAAATCTCTAGAGAGAAGTTAATAGCAATTAGTGCTAACAAGCCCCCC
>NW_006199981.1:426599-447016 GCF_000334495.1 Tupaia belangeri chinensis | reverse complement strand
CTAACAAGCCCCCCCCCCCCCACAAAAAAAAAAAAAAAAGATGGCAAATAACCTAACAAGACACCTCAGGCAACCAGAAAAGCAGCAGCAACAACAACAGAAAAATACCAGAAGGGAAGAAATAGTAAAAATTAGAGGAGAAATAAATGAAATTGAGAATAAAAGAACAATACAAAAAAATCAACAAAACATAAAGCTGTTTTTTGAGAGGATAAACAAAACCAACAAAACATTATCTAGACTAACCAGAATAAACAGAGAAAGAAACCAGATAAATAAAATCAGTATTAAAACAAGCAGTATTACAACAGATATCACAGAAACACAAAAGTTCATGAGAGAATAGTACGAGTGACTATATTCCAACCAACTGGAAAACCCAAGTGAGATTAACAAATGTCTGTACACATAAAGCTACCTAGATTGAACCAGAAAGAAATAGAAAACCTGAATAAACCAATAGCAAACATGAGATTGAATCAAAAATAGAAAGCTCAGGTCCCTAAGGCTTCAATCTGAATTCTACAACACTTTCAAAGAAGAGTCAACCAGTTCTCCTCAAACTATTTCTAAAGCTCCAAAAGGTAGGAACCCTCCTGATCTCCTGATTTCATTCTATGATGGCTCCATCATCTGGATACAAACAGCAGACGAGGACGAATGTAACCAAAAAAAAAAAAAAAGGATGGAGTGAATTCTGTAATACCAGAGTGAGGGTTGGGGGGAAGAATAGCTCTAATTCCCAAATATACCCTTGGTGATGTGTTTAAAAAATAATCAGAATCTAACTATGTCTTCCAGATCAGAGTAGGGTTTCATAGCCTGTTTGTTATACCTGGAAGTGGAGCAGCTTTTCAGACCCACTTGGAGCACTGGCAAGATGATCCATGAGGATGTGAAAACAAGCCTAACTATGAGACCCAAGCATGGGTCCTGAGCTGCCCTAGTGTAGCACCCAAGAGTGGCGCCTTTCTTAAGGTATGAATATGACCCTGGGAAGGTGGTTGGGGGCGGAAAGACAGTGCAGCTCTCAGGCCCTGGATGTGATACTGTGACACTGTACTATAACCAGGTTAAACATTATAAACAGGTAGGCTTTATCCCAGAAATACAAGAATGGTTCAACATTCATAGAACAATAAATGTAATAGCTCTCATTAACAGAAGGAAAGATGATATCATATGGTCATATCAATTGATAAATAAAAAACATTTGAGAGGGGTCAGCAGGCGGCGTGGTGGTTAGGGTGCTGGACTCCCACATGGCTGACTGTGGCTCAAGTCCCAGACCTGGAAGCTTGCTTTCTCATTTTCTCTTCCTCTCTGTCTCTCTCTGGTCAAATTAAAAATAATAATAAATAAAATTAAATAAATGACTTTTTAAAGAAGCATTTGATAAAACATAACATTCCTTCCTGAGACTTTACAAAATATATATAGAAGGTACATTTATCAAAACATTTATGACAAACCCATAGCTAACATCATATTAAGTGGGGAAAAGCTGAAAGCTTTCTCACTGAAAAATAGAACAAACTAAGATTGCTTATTTTCTCCACTTCTTTTCAACATACTGTTGGAAGACCTAACCAATGCAATCAGAGAAGAGAATAAAATAAAAGGCATTCAAATGGGAAAACAAATGAAATTGTTCCTATTAGCTGGTGACATGATTATATACTAAGAAAATTTTAAAAATCGTAAAAAAACCCCTTAAAAGTGATAAATTAACTCAGTAGTGTCAGGATACAAAATCAATATATAAAATTGATGAGTATTTTTATATACCAACAATGAACAGACTTGAGGCAGAATTGAATAAAACAATCTCATTTACAATAGCCACAAAAAAATCCCCAAATACCTAGAAATAAATGTAACCAAAATGTTGAAAGAGCTCTACAAAGAAACCTTTGAAAAACTGAAGAAATTGAATATGATACCAAAAAAAGGAAAGACATCCCTTGCTCTTAAATTAGAAGAATCAATATAATCAAAATGTCAATTCCACCACTCATTAATTTATAAAGTCAATGTGATTCTGATCAAATTATCAGTGACGTTCTGTACAGACTTAGAAAAAACTCAAAATTTATCTTGAATCATAGGTGATCCCATGTTGCCAAGGCAATACTTTGAAAAAAGAACAAAGGAGGAGACATCTCACTACCCGACCACAATGAGATAACACTTCATCCTAGTCAGAATGGCTATGCTCAAAAACAAAACAAAACAAAACAAAAGAATGACAAATGCTAGTGAGACTGTGGTGAAAAGGAAACTCTCTTACACTGTTGGTGGAAAAGTAAATTAATACAACCACTGTGGAAAACAATATGGAGATTCCTCAAACATCTGCAAATGCTTCCATATAACCGAGTAATCTCACTCCTTGATATATACCCAAAGGACAGGAAACCACTCAGACAGAAAGACACTTGCACATCCATGTTTATTGCAGCATTATTCACAATTGTTAAGACATAGAATCAACCCAAGTGCCCAAGAACTGATGACTGACTTGAAAAAAATGTGATATATATGAATTATGGAATACTACTCAACTATAGAGAACAGGGAGGCTGTCATTTGATTCAAAGTGGATGAATATAGAAGCAGGCTTAATGCTAAATTAAATAAGTCAGACTATGAAAGACAAGCATTGTATATCCCCTCCCAATATATACTGAATATCTGCTCTCTGTGGCAGAAATTAAAAGAGGACAAATGTAGATACCAGAGACTATGTGGGAGGAGGGTGGATAATGAGAGTTAGAAAAATGGGAAGTGACTACCAAACACATGGGATTTTTTTTCAAAATGATGAAAATATTATAGAATTATATAATGGTAATATTTGTTCATTTCAATAAATATACTTAAAATCATTAATTTGTATACTTTAAAAATGGAATCAGTTTAGGGGCAAGCAAGTGGTGTAGTGGTTAAGGCACTGTACTCCCATGTGGTCAATCACAGTTTGAGTCCCAGACCTGGTGATTTGAAACTCATGCCAGGTACATGTGCATGCATGCCAAAAACTCCAAGAGGAAGAAGGAAGAGAAAGGAGATGTGGCTATCCCCCTGTGGAGTGATTTCTCACTTTCTGTCTCTCTGTCTCTCTGATGAGTGAATGTGCCCTATAGCAAAAATCTTTGGAAAAAATGGGGGGATAATGAATTTCATGTTACTTAAATTATATCTCAATAAAGCTGTTGAAAAAGATTGTATCTCACCTCCATGTTGTTACATCACTCTGTATTATTGTCACTTGTGAATTCATTCAAATTGCATTTTAATATTTGTATTCCCTGTGGCTAGTAGGTGGCATGGTGCTTAAGGCTCTGGACTCCTCCAAGATCGACCATGGTTTGAGTCCCAGACCTGGCAGCTTACTTGCTCACTTCTTCTCTCTCTCTCTGGTGATCACATGTGCCCATATATATATCCTCTCTCTTAATATAGTGTTGTGTGAAGAGAGAGGATCTGTAGCCTGCTCCTTTTTGTGTCCTGAGTCCATAGGGTTTAGTTGCTGCCTTTTGAAAAGGGTTTGAAGACTTTTGTAAAGACAATAATCTATTACAAATACAGAATGTGGCAATTTTGCTATGCAAATCTACAAAAGACCAGCTCCATAGTCAGAGGGACTGTCAAAAATGTGCTTCTTCTATTAGCATAAATGAGCTTTAGCATATTAAGTCTTAAAACTTTCAAATTTGACTTACACTTTTATAAAAGTTTGCTCTTGGGAACCAGCAGTTAGCTAATGGCTGTCGTTGGACTCCCACGTAGTCGACCGCGGTTCCTGTCCCGGACCCAGTGGCTTAAAACTCACGCCGGGCGCGTGTGCGTGCCCAGGATCCCGAGAGGAGAATGGAGGAGAAGGGATTGCGACGTAACCATCCCCCCTGGGATGATTTCTCGCTTTCTGTCTCTATGTCTCTCTCTGTCTGTCTGGCGAGCACACATGCCCTATAGCGAAAATCTTTCCAAAAAAAAAAAAAAAAAAAGTTTGCTCTTTTCCCCTTCCAAGCTCTAAACAATATCTTTGATGGTTTATTTTTTCAGCTTTAGCCAGCATCCCTAGCTTATCAAGGAATAAATATGAAGTTTAAGATATCATTACATTTGCTTCCAACACTGGTATTAGTTGAAATTAGGGTAAGTGGATCAGGATTTCTGAGCAGATATAGCTAGTTGTTAGTTGCCAAGTTTTATTTTGGCCTTGTGTGATACAATAAAGAACTAGTCAAATATAATAGATTTAGTTTCTAATTCTTACTGTCTCTTCCTAGTTGAAATACCTTATGAAAGTTTCTGTGATTCCTTATGTCTAAGTTTCCTTATCATTCAATTGTTATTGCTGATAATCTCTGCAATGCAATATCAAGGGAGGATATGTTATGATAATTGATATGAAAACCTTCAAAATATAACTTACATAGATGATGATAGCAATGATAACAGTGATAGTAGTGGCTTATTTTGTTACTCAGCATATGCATATTACATGGCAAGACCTATACAGAACTCCTAACATGTATTAGCTCAATATACAGAACAAACCGGCAGGTAGATATTGTGAATATCCTCATTTCATAGATGGAAAACTTTAGTAGCTCAGTGTATGTGGCCATAGGTACTACAGTGCTGGTATATTAAGTAAATATTAGCTTCCTTCCTTTCCATGGGCAGTTTTTCTCTATCCACCCAAGCTAGTTATAGTTATAGGTATTCTGAAACTGATCTTTTTTTAAAATCTTTTTTCTGTTTATTTATTTAGTTTTACATTTTTCCACAAACATTTACTTTACATATTAAAAAATTTTAGCTCATATGCCATAGTTTTTGACAGTTTATAAACAACTTTCAAAATTTCAAAATAATGAATTTTAAAGATAATGTTCAAAATATTTCTTATAATTTTGTGACTCTATAACAATAGAAACATGGTTTTAAATAATTTTGAGAAAATATTTACATGTTAACTACTCAAATTGTGTAAAAGCAAATGCCTAGCACACTAGTCTCACATAAACCTTCTCAATTCAGCCCTGTCTACCAAGTATTCTGTGATAAACCATCTGCTAGCAAAGATCAGTCTCTTTTTCTTCCTTTGAAGTCTTTCTCAAGATAATCCTCTAGTGTGGTTGCTTTTTTGCAATCTCTACTGGTTACAGTGCTGGGCTGAAAAGTCCAGGTTATTTTATGTTATAAATTCTTTCATATATCTTCTCTAATCCTCTCTGCCAGGCAGTACTATTTATGGTGCCAGGCCATCTTTCTAAGAGCTTCTGTTGGCTTACTTGAGATCCACTTTAGTTCCATAGTTTTCTGATCGATCTTCAGATAGGACATTCCAGTCAAAGCCCTGTCAACTGATCTGTTTTTATATGTGTGTAGCACAAGCATCTGGGAAAACTGTGACTAGGACATTTAATGAAACTGGGACAGAAGGTTCTCGGCAGCAAAGTGTTATATAGCCTTAAGAAAAGTCTCTAGACTGTTCATAGTCCACATCAGGAAGAATATTTACTTTTCAGCCTCCAAATTGTGCAGTAAGAATCACCATATTTCAGATCCATTATTTTTTCATCACCTGGGAAGTACAGGGTACAAAGTATAGCTTTTCAGGGTTGCAAGAGAGGAAGAAAATTACATCAAAATCCTATCCTAACTACTTCTTGGTGGTATAGGGGAGGCACTTCATTTTCAATTGGCCTGATTTTGGTCCTTGTATAATAATGTTCTATTTTTCTTCCCCTAAGAGTTCAGTTCTCACCTATCTCTTTGCCATGTCTGCTTGTTCCAAGGAACATGCAACTGAAACTTTCAGGGAAAGCTAAGGGTAGTTTAGCTCCTTTTCATAAGCAAACCAACCTAGTTTTCTGCGAGCTATGTTAATTTGTCATCTCATGAGTTCATTCATTCGTTCAACCAAAGATTTCATCAATATTTAACAGATGCTAACTAGGGCCCAAGCCATGTGTCTGCCATTCCTGACCTCATAATCACAAAAGTCTCATCATCCTTTAAAGGCAGTGCTTTATTGAACTATTGGGTCATTGAAAAAATCATGACATATTTTTCTATCCAAAACTTCATTACTTTTCTGATGACCCAATAAGTACTCGAGAGTCAGTCATTTGGAGACTGAAGCATAGAATCCTAGAAAACTAGTGCCAGAAGTGAGACAGCAGAGTAAAGTGAGATGGATCATATTGTCAGAATTTGTGGTATGTAGGCCCAACTGTGTTGCTCATGGCTGGCTAAGTCATTTACCTTTAGTGCCTTTTTTTTTGCTCATCTACATATATGGTTAATAAACATCTCTACATGCCAGGGATGCTGGGAATATTAAATAAGATACTGCTCAGTCACTCAGTATTCCCTTAACCTATTGTACTTGTCATAATCTGAAAATATTTTTTTCAAATCTTTCTATGTTTGTTTTATGCACCTCGTCTTTGCATAGAAGCTCCCTTAAGACAATTATGAATGTCTAATTTGTTTGTCATGGTATGACCCATTTAATGGTACCTATCTTATGGTAGGTACCAACTACATTTTTATTGACATAAGATATGATAATTAATGTGAAAGTATTTATAATTTCTGAAAGGTTATATATGATGTCATTGTAATTGCTGAAGTTGTTAAGTTAAAGATCATCTAATCTAAATCCTCTTGTTTTATAGATATCAAAAAACAAGGGAACCAACAGGTGGCATGGTGGTTAAGGTGCTGGACACTCCCACATGGCTAACCACAGTTCAAGTCCCAGACCTGGTGGCTTGCTTTCTTTTTCCTTTCTCTCTTTCTGTCTCTCTGATAAAATTAAAATAAATGAATGAATAAATAAAAAGAAAAGTAGTTTGGTACATTTTGAGGAGCTCACATTATAGTCCTGATACTTTCAACCTGCTCCAGTTTAGATAAGTTACTTAATCTTCCTGTGCTTCCCTTGACTTAAATCTGCTTGCCCAAGAGTGGTTGTCCAGATCCCATGAGATAAATGTATGTGAACATGCTTTATGTACTTGAAGTGTTCTGCAAATAGAAGTTTTACAAGATGAGAAAACTGAAGATCAGGAAATAAAAGGGTGACTGGTCAAAGATCATGCAGTAAGTTAGTGTAAGGCATCCAACTCCCCAGTTTTTTACACTTTGACAGATTCCAGAGAATAAACAGTGGAAGAGAGTAGATATTAACTAGGAATAAAGGAAAGCAGGCTGGACATCAGCAGATGGCATAATGGTTACATGGCTGGAATCCCACATAGTCGAACATAGTTCGAGTCCCAGATCTAGTGACTTAAAAGCCACACCCAGCACATGTGTGCATGTGCCCCAAATCCTGAGAGGAGAATGAAGGAGAAGGGATTGTAATGTGGCCATCTCCCCTTGGGGTGATTTCTCATTTTCTGTCTCTCTGTCTCTCCAGTGAGGGCACACACCCTATAGCAAAAATCTTCATCAAAAAAGAAAAAAAAGAAAGGAAAGCAGGCTGTCTGGCTGCAACTTTTCTCTTCAATCTTGTGCCAGAGAACACATGATCACTTTGCATAATGGAAGAAGCTTGTTTATCAAGTGGAATGGTTTATGCATATTTATCTAACAGCAACAGTTCTACCAACTCCTCACCCCTTCACTTTTACCTAGTTAAAAAGATGCCAACTATGACATATTTTTCCTCTCAGGTTTTATCCTAGATTACATTATTTTCACCTCTGTGTTTATCTGTAATATAGAAAGAGAGTAAGATAAGGTAGGAGTGTGTCAACCAGCTGTTTTCCATTTCTACCATGGAGAAAAAAAAAACAATAATCTGAGAGATTTAGGTAAGATATAGGGAAGAGCTTCATGACCAGCACATGATGGATACTGTGATCAAATAAATATTATGTAATCTTGTATTTTTGATCAAAAAAGATATTTTTTATTTATAAAAATAAAATGTTTATTATAATATAATATAGCAGTGTCCTAATTTAGGACTCAAAAGTTCAGGATCTATCTTGGTATTCAAATATGCTATTTGAGAGGTAAGATGGCTTTTATTAAGCGATTTTTGCTATAAGGTGTGTGCGCTTGCTGGAGAGATGAAGAGATTCCGAGAGACAGAAAGTGAGAAATCACCCCCTGAGAGGATGGCCACACCACAACCCCTTCTCTCCATTATCCTCTTGGGATTTTGGGTATGTATGCACATGCATCCAGTATGAGTTTTAAGCCACCAGGTCCAGGACTCGAGCTGTGGTTGACTACGTGGGAACCCAGCAACATAAAAATTATACCATTTGCTGGTCCCAAATGGCTGGGTTTTAAAAAAATATTTATGGTAATTTATGACTTACATATATTTGTTACACAACTTTGCAGAGTACAGAATGGCTTTTAAAGGCATGTATATAGTGTATAATAAATCAAGAATATAAACATATCCACCACCTTCAACATTTAACATTATATTATGTTATGAACATTTTAAAAATCCACTCCACTGGTTATTCTGGAAGTATGTACTGTACTAGGTACATAACAATAGCTTATCATGAAGAGATAGAAAACAAATTTTTGCTTGCTCACTATGAGTTCTTGTAAGACTATAGTACTGTACTGTGCATGAAGAAATAAGTTGTTGAAAAGCAAAGACAAAACAAACTTGGAAAGAGTTGTTTAAAACTGAAGATATGGTAAAGTCGGTGATACAGGGAAGAGCTTCATGACCAGCTCTAACTTAGAAGCTTTACAAAGTTCTTGATTTTATCCTTCTTTAAATTCATTCCAAAGACTCAGCTACTTGTTACATTTTGGACTTTTCCTCTATTATCTACTTCCATACAATGAGTAATGGTCAGAATAAATATATAAATTGAAACCCATGGAGACAATTTCCTCCCAAATAATTGGTGAAGTTTTATATAAATCTGCTTCTGTGTAAAATAGTTGAATCTGCATTTTTTGCCTTTTAGATGAGAAATTTAACCCTGACATTCAAGGTTATTATTAATATGCATGGACTTATCCTTTTTCAGTAGTTGTTTTGTGTTCTCTTACTTCTATTTGTCTCCCTTTAGTTTTCCTGGTGTAGTAGTCACTTAAGTATTTCCTGAAGAGCTGGTTTAGTTTTGGCAGATTCTTTCATCATTTGTTTAGCTGGAAATGATTTTATTTCTCCTTACCATTTGAAGTGTAATCTTACTGGGTATAGTATTCTTGGCAGAAATTGTTTTTATCTCAACCGTTTTTTAAATTTTCAAAACATGTTCATGATTTTTTTAGAATTATTTAATTTTATTTATTCATTCATTTAATTTGACCAGAGAATGACACATGACACAGAGAGAACAAGAGGGGAAGTGAGAAAGCAAGACACTAGGTCCAGGACTCAAACCATGGTCGGCCATGTAGGAGTGTCCAGCACCTTAATCATCATGCCAACTGCTAGCCCCTCTTTCAGCATTTTAAACATGTCTTCCCATTCTTTCCTTGCCTGCATTCTTTCAGTTGAGAGGTTGGATGTTAGTCTAATGGGGTAACTTTTGTAAGTAACTTGGCCTTTCTCTCTTGCCATTTTTAGAATATTGTCTTTGTCTTTAATTTTTACCAATTTAGCCATGATATGCTTTGGAGAGAACCTTCTTATGTTATACATACTTGGTGTCCTTGGTATTTCATGGTCTTTGTTGTCTGCATGTTTCTCTAAATTTGGAAAGTTTTCAGCTGGTGTATCATGAAAGAGATTTTATTCTACACCTTTGCCTGTCTCTTCACTTTCTGGAATACCTGTTATGTGGATATTTGACCATTTAATGGTGTCTATGGTTTCCTGTAAGTTGTCCTGATTTTTAATGATTATTCTTTTATTCTTTTCAATTGCTTGGACTAAATCAGAGGATTTGTCTTCAAGGCCAGAGATTCTTTCTTCTCTATGGTCTAATCTGCTGTTGATACTTTTAGGGAGGTTTTGATTTCCTGCATCATATTCTTTATCTCCAGTTCTGTTTGATTCTTTTTTCAGGATGTCTATCTCTTTATGAAGTTCCTCCTTCAAGTTATGGAAGGATTTTCTCATTTCCTGGAATTGTTTGTCTGTTTTCTCTTGCATATCATTAAGTTTTGTTATAAAGAATATTATGAATTATTTTTCTAACATTTCTTTGATCTCTCGTGTTTTATCCATTGTTGGCGAGGACTTATTAGGTTCCTTTGAGGGGGAGGTAGTTCCTGATGGTCTCTTATTTCTTGTGGCTCTGCTTTGATTTTTGTCATCTGGTAATATACTCAATTCTTCCTATTTCTCTGGAGTATTTCTTTTTTCTTTTTTGGAGAGGATTTTGCTTTGGGCATGTGTGCTTGCCAGAAAGACAGAGAGAGACAGAGAGGCAAAAAGACAGAAAGTGAGAACTTACCCCCCAGGGCGGATGGCCACGCCACAATTCCTTCTCCTCCATTCTCCTCTCAGGATCTTGGGCACGCATGCACACGTGCCCGGTGTGAGTTTAAGCCACCAGGTCCAGGACTTGAACCATGGTCGACTGCATGGGAGTTCAGTGACTTAGCCATTACACCAACTGCTGGTCCCATTTCTGTAGTTGTGTGCTTGTGCCCTTCCCTGTGGTATGTATTACCTCTGTGCCAGTTTTCCCTCCTCTACTGTGAAATGGAAGTGCGGAATCCACAGTAGGAGTTTGGGGTTCAGGTTTTCAGAGGGGAGTTTTTTTTCCTTTTACTCTAGAGTGGTTGTAGGGAGAGAATTCCTACAGAGTCTCCAGTCTTCAGGTGTTTGATTCCTTGTATACCCAAACATTTTTGCTTTCAATGAAGCTGGAGGTTGGATAAGTAGAATGTAATGTGGTATATCACTTTCTTCAGTGCACTTGCACAGTGTGCAGATCAGAATGGCTCCTCCTCCCCCACAGCAGTCTGAGCAAGGATCCCTGAAGAGCTGAAGCTGAGCAACTTGGGCCTCCCTGCTGCTCTTGAATGGGTGAGGGTCAGAACCACCTCAGGATATGTGGGGCACCTTCTATCTTTTCTTTCTCAGGGATTTCAGGAACCAGGTGTTTTCTTTCTTTCTTTTTTTTTTTTTTTTTTTGAGAGGTTTTTGCTATAGGGCGCGTGTGTTCGCCAGACAGAGAGAGACAGAGAGACAGAAAGCGAGAAATCACCCCCCAGGGGGGATGGTCACGCCACAATCCCTTCTCCTCCATTCTCCTCTCAGGATCTTGGGCACGCACGCACACGTGCCCAGCGTGAGTTCTAAGCCACCTGGTTCGGGATGCGAACCGCAGTCGACTACGTGGGAATCCAGTGACATAGCCATTACGCTAACTACTGGTTCCCACCAGGTGTTGGTTTTTGAAGGCTGAAGCAAAAACAGAGCAAGCCCTCCTTGTTCACATCAGGCTGGGCAGGGCTTCCGGATGAGCTCAAGCCTAGTGGCTTTGGACTTCCCTGTTGTTGCATCTGTCTCGTCTATCTCAGGGATTGCAGGAACCAGGTGTTGGTTCTTGAATGCTAGAACCAGATTGAATCATCCCCTTCTCCCCCACAGCAGTTGAGCTTGGGTCCCTGATGAGCCTCCCTGTTGCTCCTTCTATCTTTTCTATCTCTAAGATGGTTGTTTTTAAACTATGTTCTCTGATTTAAGAATGAAGAGAAGGGCCGGTAGGTGGCATGATGTTTAAGGGTGCTGGATTCCCACATGGCCAACTGTGGTTTGAGTCCTGGACGTGGTGGCTTGCTTTCTCACTTTTCCTCTCGCTCTCTCTTTCTCTCTCTCTCATTCTCTTATTCACTCTGTGGCTCTCTGGTCAAATTTAAATAAATAAATAAAGTTAAAACAAAAAAAAAGAATGCAGGGAAGAGGAAGGAATGAGGAAAAAGAGTTAAGTAAGAAGTGCCTAAGCAGTATCTGGGCTAGACACTGGTAATTCATCATTGAAGGCCTCATGGCATATGGGAGCCAGATATGTGCATGAATTATTTGTGATATAAAAGATTATAGATTTGAGACCAGCAGTTGGCATAATGGCTATATCACTGGACTCCCATGTTATCAACTGTGGTTCAAGTCCTGGTCCTGATGGCTTGAA
Organism: Tupaia belangeri chinensis; assembly: GCF_000334495.1. Taxonomy (NCBI): domain Eukaryota; kingdom Metazoa; phylum Chordata; class Mammalia; order Scandentia; family Tupaiidae; genus Tupaia; species Tupaia belangeri. The sequence continues at coordinate 434,915 of NW_006199981.1, read as the reverse complement.
CTCACGCCAGGTACGTATGTGTGTGTGCCCAAGATCCTGCGAGGAGAATGGAGGAGAAGGGATTGCGGTGTGGCCATCCCCCCTAGGGGGGTGATTTCTCACTTTCTGTCTCTCTGTCTCTCTCTGTCTTTCTGGCAAGCACACATGCCCTATAGCAAAATCCTTTCAAAAAAAATTATAGGTGCTTTAAGAGAAGACTATACAAGTGAGAGTGTGGTCATATTCTATGTAGGGAGTGCAGAGTTAGGTGGGGATGCATGGAATGAGTGGTGGTTTCTTGGTCTGAGACCTGAATTATGAGATTATTCGGTTAAGGAAACAGATGGTTGGGGTCAGATTGAGGTCATTCATCTTCAAGGGAGTGGCAGTGTAAGCAGACACAAGAGGATGAAACAGCAGAGTTAGGTTGGGGATATGCAGGGTCCCCAACTGGGTGTTGTGGCTAGAAGGTCACATGACATGGAAAAGTTTGTGTAGGTTGTGAAATAAAGAGGTAGAAATAAGCCTTGAATTCTATGTGAGGGCTTTGAATTTGTATCCTGTAAGTCAAGTGGTTTTCACGTGGCATATAAAACTATATATATTTTATAAAACTATAAATTTTTATTTCTCATTCATAACTTCAGATTCAGAAGAGCCTGGACTAAGTTGGGGTGGAATTAGAGTTCTGTATTGCTGATTATCTCCTCAGAGTATTCTAATACATTGATGAGTTAGGACCACTTACATAAGCCATGGGGAGCTACTGAAAGCTATTAGAAGAGAAGTTACAGAAAGAGATGTTTTAGTAAGAAATCCTCTGGGGTCCTGTGTACTTTATGGATTGCAAAAAATCAAACTGGACGCAGAGAGCCTTGAATAAGGTAGTTGTAGTTATTTTGAAGACAAGGCTAGTTCTCTCTCTCTCTCTCTCTCTGTGTGTGTGTGTGTGTGTGTGTGTGTGTGTGTGTGCATGTATGTAGGGACACTTTTAGACAGTAAAATTAACAGATATCAGTCATTGATTGAGTGATTGGATGGTTATGGTAGATGAGGGGCATTAAGGAAGTAAATTACATTAAGTCCAGGATGACTCATGGTTTTCTGGTTTGAGTTATTGGGGATTGTCATCCTCTATGAGAAACTATAGTTTAATAGTTTGTCTTGAAGCCATTGTTTACTGTTTGCGAATGTTGAGCAGAATACTTAGGGTTCCTGGCTTTACTATCCTCTTCTGTAAAATGGTGATAATGACACATACCTGATTCATTTGTTGTAAAGATAAAAAGAGGTTAAAATACAGAGTTTAGTATAGTAGGTGGGACATATAGTAGGTAGGTCTTCAAAAAGTACATGGAAACTGGCCCCATAGTGCAATGATTAAACACTGTACAGAGGAAGCCAGATCACATATAACCAACTAAGGTTCAAATCCCAGCCCTGGTGACTTCAAAAACATGCCAGGTGCACTACACTTTCCAGTATTGTAGCAGGATGCAAAATTGGAGGGATTCAGCATGACCAGGCTTCATTTTGGAGTGCACTCTGTGTGTGTGTGTCTCTCTCTCTCATGTGTGCACACTCACACATATGCCCTCTGACATAAAAATAAAAAAGTTCAGAGAAATCTTGTGTTATGAAAAACCTATGGATGGGTTTCAGTTTTGCACCAAAATAAACTCATAGCTTAGTTCGATTTTCCATGAAATTTTTGAAGTACCTTGGTATATGTGCCCAGTCACATGTTATTATTGAGCTATAGATTGTGATGTGTACTGGAGTGAGATGGGATAGGGCATTTTTTGGTCTCTACCAATGACCCTTCTCCCCACAATCAAAATCAGTCTCTTATTTTGGGGAGCAGAGCACTTTTCTGACCTTACTGTACATGTATTTAAAAGATTTAGGGAAAGCTGTTGTTGGTGATTGTCTCAATGGGGCTGTTTATCTAACCTCTTGTAGTTTCTTTGGGACAACATGAAATTCTAACCTTGACTTCCTGGTTGCGGACTAAACTTGGAATCACATCAGCCTTTCATTGCTACCCAAGTTGTGTCTGTGCACATGGTGCTATCTTCCTTCTTTGGGTTTCTGAAGCCTGTAGACATTTAGCTGAACATTTTTTTCATTTCTTAAGTTATATTGTCTGTGTTTTCTTTGCCTCAGACAGTCACAAAAGGATTTTAAAGATAGAGACTTTTTTTCCCCCACAGTATTTTCATAAATTGGGTAAGGTGTATGTGTGTGTGCGTGTGTGTGGGGGGGTGGCTTCCCTTTTCTGCTTTAGCCAGTAATATTTGACAGAAGAGGCAGTATAATGACTTAGTGACTACAGAGTTCACTGGACTGAAGTCAGATGCCCTAGATTCTAGTCCTAAGAGGAAGTTAGAGTGAGATCAGAAAAATGCAGAGAAATTACCGTGTATTTTGAATATGCTGAGCCTTTTTCTATGTATTGTCTGATGCACTTGTCACAATACTAGTTTGAGACTAAAATGTTATTTTCCCCATTTTATAGATACAGAAATCAATGGGCAGGGAGGTGACGTTTATCTTGTGCCCAACATTACATCACTAGTGATCAGTAGCAGTAGGATTCAAACTTAAATTTTTCTGCACTCAAAACTTTTGCTTTTTCCTCTCGTGATGCTGCAACTTACTAGAAAAATGTTTGTAATTCTGAGCCTCATTTGCCTCAATTGTAAAGTGGAACTCTGTAACACTTGCTCTGAATGCTAGTAAATCTCAAGCCAGGCTTAGGATAGGTAACAAGGGCATTTGTATATTTGGCTCCCTAATATATTCCAAGTACCTCTCACAGTGCCTGGAACCACATAGCAGGGTACTCAATAAATATTTGTTTATCTTTTTCCAGCAAGAGGGTTGTTCCATAATGGATTGGATGCTTTTACCATCTTTTTTTTTTTTTACATTTATTCACTGAACATCATCATAGCATACATAATGTGATTTCCCATCCAGAATACACTGTATAGTAGCTTAATTGGACACGTTATCATCAACAACTAATTTTCTATTTCTTGTTTCTTACATTTTGATTCCCTATTTATCACCCTCTGCCATTTCCTACCCTTCTCTCAAATTGTCTCTGGTATCTACAGTTGCTTTCTATTCCTTTTTTTCCCCCACATTTAAGATTAAGATATTTTGTGAACCATCCTTTAAAAAGATTCTGGAGTTACAGCTGAGCGACAATTGAATTGGAAGCCAGACCCCACTCTACTTCAATTGAATCAGAATAGGGAATGTGCGGAGGGATACTGGTATTTTAAGAAAGCTCCCTCATGGGTTTAATGTGCAGCCAAGGTGATAAACACTGGACTAAATGACCTCTAAGGGTCAGCTTTGATAGTCAATAAGAGGCTATGTTAAGTATCTCTCACAGTGCCTGGTCTGAGTTTTTCTCCGTGGTAGACAGAGTGTGGACTTTGGAGTTAGCCAGGCATGCATTCAAATCCTGGGTATGATACTCACTAGCTGTGTGATCTCTAAGAGATCACTCAATGTCTCTGACCACCACTCTTCATTTATAAAACACACTTACACTACTCTGCAGTAATAGTGTTGGAGATTAAGTGCCTTTGACAGTGCTTAGCACATAGTAAGCCCTTGATAAATAGTCTCTTTGGTATCTAGTATTGGTGAGGTAAGATTTAAAAGGTAAATAAAAAGCAAGTTTTCTTTTTTTAATCTTCATTTGCTGTCTCTTTGGCATTGTGTTCTGGAAACAGAATGTGAAAACAGTACTTACCATAGGATTTTATTTTGGGGGGAGTTTTTCCATGGGGCACATGTACTAGCTGGATAGAGACAGAGAAAAGGAGAGGATAAGTGAGAAATCACTCCACAGGGGAGATGGCCATCCTTTAATCCTTTTTCTTCAGTGTCCTCTCAGAATTTGAGGCATGCTTGTCCATGCACCCAGCATGATTTTCAAGCCAACAGGTCTGGGACTTGCGCTGGAGTTGGCCATATGGGAGTCTAGCACCTTAACTAGCATGCCACCTGCTGGCCCCCCCTTACCTAAGATTTGATGACACTGAAGAAAGCAATCTGGCTCGTTCTTCCATAGCTGATTGACTATGATGACTAGGAAAGCATTGGGAAATAATTGGCTTATAGAAGGCAGCAGATGTGGCTTGAGAAATGTAACATGACTGTAATAAAGATTCATCGGTTCAGGCCTATATCTGAGAGTGATTCCAGGAGAAAAAGACAGATTTGTTATGATGGTGTGGCACACTATTAAAAACAGTCTTCCTTCCACCCCTCCAGCTGTTTTGGCATGTTTTTTAGTAATACAAGCTACAGGAAAATGGAAATCACCAGTAGGACTCTAATTGCCTTATGCACAGTTACAAGTAAATTTTTTATTCATGTTTGTGTATTGTACAAAGTCTGTAGTTGCATGTTCAGTCTGAGACATGAGTATACATTAAAGTCATGGAGGACTCCATTTGATCTTTCAGTAGATTCTGGAGTAAATATTTAACAAGTATGCAAAACGTCTAGCTTGGTTAGTAATAGGGCTGAGTACATAGTGGGCATTCCCCATAAATACCCACAGGCAAAACAGATTTTCTCCTCCTATTGTAATCACCATATTGGCCCTTTTTGCAACATTACTCTTGCTACACTGTGGATTAACCATTTGTGCACTTCTTTTAGCCCTGAACAAGCCCATGGACCTATGTCATTTCCTTATCTTTACATAACCCTTCTTTTTTTTTTTTTTGAGAGGTTTTTGCTATAGGACGTGTGCACTCACCAGACCGACAGAGAGAGACAGAGAGATAGAAAGCGAGAAATCCCCCCCCAGGGGGATGGCCACACCACAATCCCTTCTCCTCCATTCTCCTCTCGGGATCTTGGGCACGCACGCACACACGCCCGGATTGAGTTTTAAGCCACTGAGTCCAGGATGCAAACCGCGGTCTACTACATGGGAGTCCAGCGACATAGCCATTACGCTAACTGCTGGTCCCTTTACATAACCCCTCTTTAACAGAGCTGTAACTTTATGATGTATGAATTATTGAACAAAGAAATTAATGGATAAATTAATGACTAAATAATTGAAGAGTATGATTGACCTCTTTTATCCCTTCCTTTATGAGAGGAGTCAGCATGGGGAGAGATGATTTCTTTATTATATAAAATGTAATCTGACTTAGAAGTCAAGAATGGTAGAGTCAGAATGCCCATAAATCCACCCTTTGGTTAAAGCAATGAAAAAATTAACAAAAATTGTAAAAATCTACTTTTCCAAAACTGGAAAGGAAACAAAGGATTGCAACAATCTTAGAATCATTTATTCATGAAAAACTGTTGACTTTTTTTTTGTCACAATGGAAATAATTAGAAGTCAGTAACAGAAGGAGGAGGTTTTTGCTATAGGACGTGTGCACTCACCAGACAGACAGAGAGAGACAGAGAGATAGAAAGCGAGAAATCACCCCCCAGGGGGATGGCCACACCACAATCCCTTCTCCTCCATTCTCCTCTCGGGATCTTGGGCACGCACGCACACACGCCCGGATTGAGTTTTAAGCCACTGAGTCCAGGATGCAAACCGCGGTCTACTACATGGGAGTCCAGCGACATAGCCATTACGCTAACTGCTGGTCCCTTTACATAACCCCTCTTTAACAGAGCTGTAACTTTATGATGTATGAATTATTGAACAAAGAAATTAATGGATAAATTAATGACTAAATAATTGAAGAGTATGATTGACCTCTTTTATCCCTTCCTTTATGAGAGGAGTCAGCATGGGGAGAGATGATTTCTTTATTATATAAAATGTAATCTGACTTAGAAGTCAAGAATGGTAGAGTCAGAATGCCCATAAATCCACCCTTTGGTTAAAGCAATGAAAAAATTAACAAAAATTGTAAAAATCTACTTTTCCAAAACTGGAAAGGAAACAAAGGATTGCAACAATCTTAGAATCATTTATTCATGAAAAACTGTTGACTTTTTTTTTGTCACAATGGAAATAATTAGAAGTCAGTAACAGAAGGAGATTTGGGAAATTCACAAGTGCGTGTAATTAAACAACTCATTCCTAAATATGTATTGGGTCAAAGAAGAAATCATAAGTGAAATGACAAAAAAAAAACCTTTGAAATGCATGAGAATGAAAATGCATCATACCAAAATGTATGGGATATAGCTAAGCTAAAGCAGAAATTTATAGCTATAAATGCCTATATTAGAAAGACAAAATATCTCAAATTAATAACCTAAACTTTCACCTTAAGAAACTTGATAAATAAGAGCAAAGTAAAAACAAAGAAAGCAGGTAGAAGAATTAATAAAGCTTACCAGGAGGCCAGAGAGTGATGAAGGGGTAAAATATGACACTGTAGATATAAGGCAGCCCCATGTGGAAAGTTTCACAATTCAAGTCCAGAGACCTCTCTGGGAATACTAGCACATACTTACCCATGATAGAACTGAATTGCAGTGTTGGGACCCTGTTAAGGACACTTGTGCTTTCTCTTTTTCTGTTGTGATCACTCATGAAGTAAATAAATAAATAAACTTAATTTTTTAAAAGATTTTTTGCTATAGAATATGTGTGCTTGCCAAAGGGAGGCAGAGAGACAGTGAGCAAGAAATCATTCCCCAGGGAGAATGGCTACACTGCAATCCCTTCTCCTCCATTTTCCTCCTGGGATTTTGGGAATGCACACACACATGCCCGGAGTGAGTTTTAAGCTGTCAGGTCCGGGATTTGAACTGCAGTCAACTATATGGGAGTCCAGTGATATAACCATTAGACTATGTGCTGGTCTCAATTTTTTTTTGAGTGGTTTTTACTATAGGATGCGTGCGCTTGCCAGAAAGACAGAAAGAGAAAGAGAGACAGAAAGCAAGAAATCACCCCCCGGGAGGATTGCCACGCTGAAATTTTTTCTCCTCCATTCTCCTCTCGGGATCTTGGGCACACAAGCACATGCGCCCGGCGTGATTTTAAGCCACCTGCTCTGGGACTCAAACCACGGTCGTCTACATGGGAGTCCAGTGACATAGCCATTACGCCAACTGCTAGTCCCAAGTCTCAATTTTTTAATTATTTATTTTAATATTATTTATTTATTTATTCATTTATTTTAGTTTGACTAGAGAGAGATACAGAACAAGAGAGAGGGAAAGTGAGAAAGCAAGCCACCAGGTCCAGGACTCAAACTGTGGTCAGTCATGTGAGAGTGTCCAGTGCCTTAACCATGCTACCTGCTGACCACAGTACAGTTTTTTTAATAGTAAATATTAGAGTGGAAATAAAGAAAATAGAGTAGAAAAACAATAGAATAAATGAAATAGAAAATTGATTCTTTGAAAATATCAACAAAATTGGCAAACCTTTAGTCACACTGACTAAGAAGAAAGAATATTCAAATTACCAAAATGAGCAATGCAAATGGGGACATTACTGTCTACATTAGAATCATTAAAAAGACTTAAAAGGGGATACTATGAACAACTGTATGCCAAAAAGTGAGATAACCTAGATGAAATGGGCAAATACCCAGAAAGATGGAAACTGTTGATATCTAAACTGTCTCTTGAAGGAAGAAAATATCCAAATAACACTATAATGAATAAAGAAAATGGATTAGTAATTAAGATGCTTCCGACAGTGAAGCCCAGGTCCACATGTCTTCACTGGTGAATTCTATCAAACATTGAAGGGTACTTAATTCTAATCCTTCACAAATTCTTTAAAAACATAGTAGAGGCAGGAACACTTTTTAAGTAATTCTGTGAAGTCAGTATTATTGTAATAACCAAACCAAAAGTAAGGCAGGAAAACCTGCAGAATAATATCACTTTTGAGTATAGGGGGAGGGAAAAACAAAACCCTTAACAGAATACTGGCAAACCAAATCCAGATACAAATAAAAAGGATTATAAACAATAGCCAGATGGGCTTTATTTCAAGAATGTAAAGTTGGTCCAAGTAAGATTTAACTCAGAAATAGATTTAACATATGAAAATTAGTTAATATGCACCTGCAGAATAATATCACTTTTGAGTATAGGGGGAGGGAAAAACAAAACCCTTAACAGAATACTGGCAAACCAAATCCAGATACAAATAAAAAGGATTATAAACAATAGCCAGATGGGCTTTATTTCAAGAATGTAAAGTTGGTCCAAGTAAGATTTAACTCAGAAATAGATTTAACATATGAAAATTAGTTAATATGCTATTAGTTAATTAGTTAATGCAGTATTAAGAGAATAAAGGACAACAACCCCATGATTATCTCAAATATATACAGAAAAATAAATGGGAAAAACCCCAAC
>NW_006199981.1:411229-426581 GCF_000334495.1 Tupaia belangeri chinensis | reverse complement strand
ACTACTAAAACAATGAAAAACGTTAAGGATAGGAGGGAACTTTCTTAACCTGATAATGGAGATCTATGAAAAACCCATAGCTAAAATCATACTTAATAGTGAAAGACTGAAATCTTCCCCCGTAAAATCAGGTACAGACAAGGATGACTGGTCTCACAATTTCTATTCACCACTGTGCTGAAAGTTCTAGCAAGGGCAATTAGGCAAGAAGAAGAAATTAAATAAAAGGAATCCAGATCAGAAAGAAAGAAGTAAAATTACCTTTCACAGATGACATGACCTTGTAAAATTCACAATAAACTGTAAGAACTAATAAATGAGTTTAGCCAGGATACTGAATACAAGATTGATATACAAAAATCAATCACATGTCTATACACTGGGAATGAATAATAGGAAAATAAAATTTAGCGGTCAGCAGGTGGAGTAGTGGTTAAGGAACTGGATTGCAACATGGCTAACTGCAGTTTGAGTCCCAGACCCAGTTGTTTGAAACTCACACTGGACACGTCTGTGTGTGTGCCCAAAATCCTGAGAGGAAAATGGAGAAGAGATTGTGGTGTGGCCATCTCCCTGGGGGCTGATTTCTCAGTTTCTTTCTCTGTCTCTGTGGTAAGTGCACATACCCTATAGCAAAAAAATCCCTCTTTAAAAAAAAAAAGAAATGAAATTTAAAAAATAGCACACTCCCAATTTTATCAGAATATCAGAATACTTACAAATAGAGTTAACAAAATAAGTGTAATTTCAACTACAAAACATCATGGAAAGAAATTTAAAATCTAAATAAATGGGAAAACATCAGAAAGATTTAATATTGTTAAGATGGCAATCTTTCTCCCTGCAGTTTTTTCATGAGATTATTGAAGAAATAACCATTTGTTAAACACTGTGCCAGCAAAGGTGTGGGTTGCTTTGCCTCCATAACTTCATTGAATAACCTCACAGCAATCTTGTGAGGGCTGTACAGTTGATCCTGAATGATACAGATTTGAAAAGTGCAGGTTCACTGATATATGGATTTTTAAAAAGAGATACATTTTTTAAAATAAATACTGAAAAGGTATTTTCTCTTCCTTAATGGTATTTTATTTTCTCTAGTTTACTTTGTTTTAAGAATACAGTAATAGACATAGCACGAGAAATGTTGGACTAGCCGCATATCTTAGTGTGAAGGGAGCCAGATCCTGCATGGCTGACCTCAGTTCAAGTCCCAGACCCAGTGGCTTGAAATACATGTGTGCATGTGTGCTCCAAATTCTGGCAGGATGAAGAAATTGAAGGGGGAGGTGAGCCTCTCTCTTTCTCTCTCTGGCGAAGCATGCACTCTTTGGCAATGAAAAATTAAAATTAAAATATGTTAGTTGTTTATTTGTTGTTGGTAAGTTTTCTATTCAGTGTAGGCTATTAGTATTAAATTTTGGGTAGTCAAAAATTATGTATAGGGGGACCAGCAGTTAGCGTAATGGCTATGTCGCTGAACTCCCATGTAGTCGACCACGGTTCACGTCCCGGATCCGGTGGCTTGAAACTCACACCGGGCGTGTGTACATGCGTGCCCAAGATCCTGAGAGGAGAATGGAGGGGAAGGGATTGTGGTATGGCCATTCCCCCTGGGGGGGTGATTTCTTGCTTTCTGTCTCTCTGTCTCTCTCTGTCTGTCTGGCGAGCACACGCGCCCTATAGCAAAAACCTCTAAAAAAAGTTATGTATAGATTTTTAACTGCACAGAGGGGTCAGTGCCTCACCTCCAACATTGTTTAAGGGTCAGCTGTTTTTCTTTATCTATTTTGTACATGAGGAAATTGAAGCCAACTGCCTTGTTCAAAGTCATTCTGTTAGCAAGTGGCATAGATGCACATGAAAATTAGATGTTCTACTTGTAGGGCTTTCTACTTCAGTCAAACGCATCATTAAAGAGAACTGGAGAGATATGAACTAAACTCTGGTAACGTTTTTAAATGAAAACACTCCAGTTCTCTTGATGGAATAGTCATAAAATTTCAAATTTCTATCTGGAGGGGAAAGAAGCTACCTGTCTTATGCTATTATTTTGCCAATGTTTCAACCAAAATATTCCTTTATCTACAGAGAAGTAAACTTGTGAGATCTATGAGGAGAGAATGATTTTGTGGTCTGTGATTTTGTCTTTAAAAGGTCTTGTAAGGATACCATTGTATGCTGTAATATGAATATTTAATTTTTTTTAATTATACTATACATTAATAAGCATCATGGAGAGGCAAGGGGCAGGCATTCAGAAGAGACACCTTCATGGCTCCTGAGAACTAGTGGTTTCAGGGAAAAAAAGAGAAATGAAGATTTTTCTAGTGATAATTTAGCCTCCAGCCCACAAATTCGAGTGGAAGGAAGCCCGTCAAGTCCTCTCTGTCTCTTTTTCTGTCTCTATCTCTGTATCTCTCTGCCTCTGTCTCTGTCTTCTCAGTATTTTGTAATTTTTCCCTTTTAACATTTTTTAAGGTGAAGTATTTTTTCAGCTTTCAGACCCTCCTTTACGTTTATCTTGTTAATAATCCCCTCTCCCCTCCACTTTCTGAAGGTGCAAGGGGCAAGCCTTCAGAAAATGGCATCTTCATGGCTCCTGAGAACTAGTGATTTTGCGCGGCACTTATGCAACATTCAGTTTTCTATTTTTTGGTTTTTTTTTTAAATAATTTTTTAGTAGTTTTTTTTTCTTCTTTTTTTCTCTATTTTTTGGTTGCTATTGCTGCTGGTTTTGTTTTTTTTTTCTTTCTCCCTGTTTCCTTTTCTTTTTCTTTTATCTAATCTCTCTGCTCAATCTTTATTCACTGTTTCTAGACAGATGTAAGGGAACTATAGCCAAACATCCAAATACTATTAGGGTTAACATATTCCTCAATATCTACTGAAACTGCTGCACAAAGGGATCAAAATGGAACAACAAAGAGATTCCATATCACCTCTTTCTTCATGCTCCTGAATGCTCAGATTGAACTTCAAGTTTGTGAAGAAACACACCATCTATCAGATGACTAGAAATCACCACTGGACCACAAGAAATATGGAAAAGCAATAAAATACCTTTCCACCAAGGGAAAAGAATAGCTCCTCTTTATCCATGGACAGTTCAATGGAAATCATGGAAATGTCTGATAAAGAAATTAGAACATTCATAATGGTGAAGCTAACAGAGATGGAAGAGAAGAGAGACAATGAACTGCACAAGAGAAAGAAGATGACGAGTTCCAAGAGGTAAGGAAATTCTTGCAAGATATAAAAGAGGAATTACTCACTTTAAAAAAGAATCAAATGGACCTGTTAGAGATGAAGGCTATAATACAGGAAGTCAAAAGCTCCCGTGAAAGTGTTAGAAACAGACTAGATCATATAGAAAATAGAATCTCAGATGTAGAAGAGAAAATTGCTGGCCTAGAAAAATCTACCACAAAGACTGAGAAAATTACCCAAAAATATGAGAATAATATCCAAGAAATACTAGACACCATTAAATGTCCAAATATCTGAATAATTGGTATCCCAGAGGGCGAAGAGACTCATAAGGGCATTAATAATCTATTCCATGAAATTCTGCAAGAAAACTTTCCAAACCTATAGAGGGACTCAAAGATCCAGTCCCAGGAAATACAAAGGATTCCAAATAGAATCAATCCAAGAAGATCTTCTCCAAGTTACATTACAGCCAGATTGACCAAAACCACAGACAAAGACAAGATACTAAGATTGGCAAGAGAGAAATGGCAAGTTACCTACAAAGGATATCCCATCAGGTTGACAGCAGATCTGTCATTGAAAAAAATGCCAGCAAGGAAAGAATGGGAAAATATATTCAAAGTGTTAAGGGAAAAGCAATTTCAACCAAGAATATTGTACCTGGCAAGATTATACTTCATATGGAAAGAAAAGACAAGGACATTGTCAGATAAACAAGACCTAAAAGAATTTACCAGCACCAGACCAGATATCCAAGAAGTTCTCAAGGGAGTGCTATATCAGAAAAATTAAATACAGACACACGGAAATAAGAGTTCAAAAACTAAGAAAGTGGCCAACTTAATCATAGGGACAAGTCTGGAGTTGAATATTATATCCCAGAATTCAATCGGGAAGATCAAACCACAACAGAAGATACATTAAGTACATGAGACTGAACTGATAAAATAGCATTTTAGGACTTTTGACTAAAATATTGCTGATTTTCTTCTAAGCTTTGTTGTCCAGTTTTAAAGATTTGTGTCCTGTCTTAAGCTGTCGATAGGTTCATGTACCTACTATTTGAACAGAATCCTAACCTGTTGCCTGGCTTTAAGTTTTAAGCAAATTCTTTAGCATTTCCTTCATTTATTAAAGTTAAAAGTGCTTTTCTTGAAATTACTAGCTGAACATGCTATTGAACGTAGTTAACTTAATTGTGTGATCAATAAAATGTGGGGGGGAAAGGAATGGAAGACAACTGTAGACACCAGAAATAGTGCAAGAAGAGGATAGGAAAGGGCAGAGGGTCAGAAATAGGGGTAAATATATATAAAGATATATATGAAACTAGAAATGGAAAATTATTGACGATAGCATGCATGATTAAGCCATTATACAGTATATTCTGGATGGGAAATTACGTTTTGTATGCTGTGATGATGCTTAGGGAATGAACGTAAATTAATTCATTAAAAAAAGTTTCAGAAAAACTCAAAAAACTGTTTTTCTTAAAATTAAAAAATGCTTTAAAAATAAGCATCATGAAAAATGCTCTATAAGATATTCGGTGGTTCTACTTTGAAAAGTAGATACAAAAGTATACTCACTCTTTTACACATCTAGCCTTTCTCTCTCTCTTTTTTTACCCCTGTATTTACCTTTTCCTAAATGGCATTGCATGGTCAAGAAGGATACTTTCTTTAAATTTTTTTAGGATATTAGATATTTTCCTTTTTTGAGTCATGTCAAAAGATAAAGGCAGGCAACCAACATTTACAGTGTACCTATAATTCAACAGGCATAGAGAGAACAGCTTTAGATTGTATTTTTGTTTTGTTTTGTGTCTGATATTTTTTATGAATGAGGGAGAAAAAGTGAAAGAAAGAGAGGTAATTTTGACAGGGTTTCACCATACCGTGATCCTCTCTTTCCAGCCTCCCAGTTAGCTAAGACCACAGGCATATGCCACAAAGCCTGGCCTATTTAGGTTGGGCTGGGAACCAAATCAGAGCCTCCCTTGCAGCCTCAGCCTTCATGCAGCCATGCCTTCCTGTTCACATCACCATGGCTGAGCCTGCATGTATTATATAATATAATTCTCACAAAAATTCTATAAAGTAGAAAGTATCTTTTGCTCTCCAGATCAGGCAAGTGGAGTTCAGGGGGCCTTAATGACGTCCCCGCAAAGTTCAGCAATGAAGGCAGGATTCCAACCCAGGTCTTGCTGGAGCCAAAGCTCTGCTGAGTTGGCATTCTTTTCCCAAACAAGAAAAACTGGTGTGGGGCTTCTTCATTTCATCGTGATTCCACAATCATTCAAATACTTTCTCAAATTATTCCTGTGTCTTTCTTAGAGCGTGGCAGGGAAAGAAAGACTGAGATCTCAGCAGTACTTAAATTCAACTTCCCCATGGTCTAGCTGGCATTTGCAGGCCAGCAGCTTCTAGTAATACACTTTTATTTAAATAATTGTGAATTTACTGAAGAATAGCAAGTAATGATTTGATTCGGAAACCCATTCACTGTAAAAGTGCTTTTGCTTCAGGCTCATAAAACCAAATGCCTTGCCTTGGGATAATAAGTGAGCGTGTAATCTAGGGGAGGTGAGAAGAAACATAGTGTCACATGCCCATTCTGCACTTGTTCTCAAAGCAGACCTCTACTATGCTTGGAACTAGAGTGTTATTTAAGGAAATTATGCAAAACTTCTGAGGTTCTCTTTTTAATTTTTCTCTTATTGTGTGCTGTTATAGTCATGCAAAACAATATATGTAACACATAAGTTATTCAACCTAACAATAGAATGAACTCTCGGGACCAGCAGTTAGCGTAATGGCTATGTCGCGGGACTCCTACGTAGTCGACCGCGGTTCGAGTCCCGGACCCGGTGGCTTAAACTCACGCCAGGTGCGTGTGCGTGTGTGCCCAGGATCCTGAGAGGAGAATGGAGGAGAAGAGATTGCGGCGTGGCCATCCCCCCGGGGGGTGATTTCCTGCTTTCTGTCTCTCTGTCTCTCTCTATCTGTCTGGCGAGCGCACGTGCCCTATAGCAAAAAACCTCTCAAAAAAAAAAAAAAAGAATGAACTCTTATGACCTCTCATTAAAAAACAAACATTGACAACACCATGGCATCAAACCTGCTAGAATGGAAGCTCTGTAAGGACATGGATTTTTCTTCATTTTGTTCACTATTATATCCTCAGGAATTAGAATGGCATCTAGTATATAGTAAATATTTGATAAATATTTTTAAATGAGTTTATAAATATTTTATCCTTATTATTCATTTCATCACCTCCATCCTTCCCTTAGAAGTAACCACTATCCAGATTTAGGATCTATGATTCCCTTTAATTTTGATGTTTTGTTAATATATATTCCCAAATAAACTATTATTGGTTTTTATTTCTTTTTGAACTTTATATAATGGAATCATATTGTATATATGTTATTGAAAGTTATGTCTTTTACTGCTTTTATGACTTCCAATATTTTGATCCCTACCATAAAGTGTAGAGAGTCGGTATATATTAACTGGATACATACAATATCTTTCTTTCATATCCTGGCTTGCTTCACTCGGCAATAGCAGTGAAAATAGTTATAGATGCTGAAGACAGTGTAGAATAGGGCAGGGGGATAAGGGAAGAGTATAGATAAGGATAGCAAGAAAACAAAAAGAGAGGCATAACATTAGTGGGACACAGAAATGGTTAATTACCTTTTGATGATAACATGTCTAGTGTTCTCAACTGGACTGGTCTGAGAAGTATTTCATGTTGGGTAGATTCTTTATACACACCAAAATATATATAGTCACTGAATGTATAAAAAGTAATGAAAATAAATAATAATTATCTGAAAAAAAAAGTTATGTCTTTTACATACTAGCATTTGAGATTCACCTAAATGTAGCTTTATTCAATTCTTTATAATTACTGAGTTGTATTTTTTTTTCCTAGACTTGCCATTGGGGTCATGTGCTTGCTAGAGAGAGACAGAAAGAAAGAGGGGAAAAGTGAGGAAACACCCCCCCCCCAAGGGCGATGCCTATGCTATAATCCCTTCTCAGTTCTCCTCTTGGGATTTTGGAGATGCACACATATGCACCTGGTGTGTTTTTCAAGCCACCAGGACCAGGACTCAAATTGTAAAGCCCACCATGTGGGATCCAGCCACCTTAACCCACACATCACTGACTGACCCTCTGAACTGGATTTGAGTATGCCATAATTAATTTATCCTTGTTCTCATCAATGGAAATTTATCATTTCTGTTTTCATAAATAAAATTGCCATGACCATTCCCATGTGTACCTCCTAGTGCATGCATGTATGAATTTCTCTAGAATATAAACCTGAGCAAGGGACTGCAGTTGAAATTTTGTTCACAGTATACAAAGGTCAGCCCATGAGTTAAAACTGCAATGTGCCCTTTGTCCACACTAAGCCAAGGGTAGTAGGAGTCCTGTTCAAAATTTTGAACTGTATGGTCAGGGATAGAGGGATATAGAAGAAAGAGAGAGAGAGAAAGAAGTAAAAAGAGAAACAGAAACTGACTTGGTGAAGCCAGGAGTTATTTCAGGCCTCTAGTCAAAGTGAGTTATAGTTAGTAAAATATCTTATTCTGAAATTTTCATTATTTCTCTTCCTCTTCTTTATCCTTTATAGTTATTTTCTTATAAGTTGCACTTTATTGAATTCATTTCCAGTAAATGAAATACTGATTTCTTTTTCAGTTTTTTATTGATTGTAAATTTGATTAGATTACCTTTATTTGTTTTTGTTTTGCTATAGGGCATAGAGACTGAAAAAAAGTGAGAAAACACCCCCGAGGTGGGATGGTCACACTGAAATCTCTTCTTTATTCACCTCTCAGGATTTTGGGTACCTGTGCACATGCACCCAGCATTTCTCAAGCCACTTGGTCTGGGACTGGAACCACACAGTCAGCCATGTTGGATCCAACTACTTTAATCACAATATTTCTGATTGTCCCTGATTAGAGTATTTTAAACAATTTCAAGTGTATTTTTAATTTTAGTGTGAATGAAAATTTCTTTCTTTAAAAAAATCTTTAGTAATAAGAACACTTAACATGAGGTCTATTCTGATAACAAAATTATAAGTGTTCAATATGTTCTTGTTAACTGTAGGCACAATGTTACACAGCAAATCTCTGGAACTTACTCATCTTGCTTCACTGAAACTTTATGCCTATTGAACAGTAACTCATTATTTCTATTATTTAACTTAAGGGCTTATGTTTTCTTCCTTACTTACTAAGGAAGAAGTACCTATAAAACATAGTAACTACATTCCTGTGGATGAGAGTGTAGGCAGTTGTCACCTATGTGAAACAGATGAATCCAGGAGGTCACCTGAGTTTTCTTCAATGCTTAAGCATAGGACATAAGAAAGACAGTACCATTGGCTAGTAAGAACCATGTTCTATTTTTTTAAGCTTGAATAAATTACTGTGGGACACTGAGAATCACCCTTTCATGAATGTTTTAGGTTTGGCTTTTTGGCTTTTCTCCTTCATATCCACCTGGAAGAACTCAGGCGTGGATCTTCTTAGAGATAGGCAGTTAGACAAGATGACTTCTGAATCTCCATCTTTGCCCAAGTAACCTTTGAGTCTTCTAAATGACCAAGTGTTTTTATAGTAGCCCAAAATAACTTTAGCATCATGGTACATCATTTCCCAACAAAAGTTTGAGGCATAATAACTCTGCTACTTTATTTTGTAGAATAGGACAGGGGAATGTCCATGTGATTGAGAGAGACTCTTAAGTAAAGTGAGGGAATGGAAAAAAAAACGCTAGGGCCAGCAGCTGGCATAATGGTTAAAATGCTGGACTCCCACATAGTGAACTGTAGTTACAGTCCTGGACCCATTGGCTTGGTCACACTGTGTGTGTGTGTGTGTGTGTGTGTGTGTGTGTGCATGCCTAAAATCCCTAGAGGAGAATGGGAGAGTAGAGATTGCAGGGTGACCATAGCCCTGGGGAGTGATTTCTCACTTTCTCTCTCTTGATTTTTCTCTCATCTCTCTACGGCAAGCACACATGCCCTATGGCAAAAAAAAAAAAAAAAACACTAAGGAAGACTAACATGAAAATGCTGATTATGATCCTTCATTGTGTATTCATTCAAAAGGCCTTTTATCCATTTTGTGATTTATATTATCACACACAGCAGCAGCTCAGTAAGGTGGGTGATATCCCTATTTTGCAGATCATATTTGATGCTCAGAGCGCTAAAGTAAAGCACATTAAACTGCTTTGATATTTGATCTGTTTTGGTTAAAGGACTTCCTTTGACTGAGATACTGTCATAGGGCTGAATTCATACCATTTAACTGCTCATAAAATGTTGCCTGACCACCATCTTAAGTTAGATACTTGAATATCATATTCCCTGCCTCATCCTTTCCTCATGTACACATAGCCTTTGAAATTGGCTAATCCTAGAGAACAAATCTAATCCCTTGCCAGATCCAGAAAGGCTCTATCGACATTACAGAAAATCCTACAAACATCATTGTTAAAAGTTTCAAGAAAATTCAACTTTGCCCTGACTGACTCACTTAAGTAATAGATAATAATAATTTATGCATTCAATTTACTACTGAAGCCCCAAGATTTCTGCTCATCTATTTTTGCCACCCACTGACATGTATTGTACTGTTTTTTTTCTGTTATTGTGTATGTTGTATTGTGTGTGTGTGTGTGTGTGTGTGTGTGTGTGTCTTTCCAGTTTGGAGACTACCAGGGACCACGTTTTGCCCATCGACTATTACTTCCCGCCCCAGAAGAGTAAGGTGGGTGATATCCCTATTTTGCAGATCATATTTGATGCTCAGAGCGCTAAAGTAAAGCACATTAAACTGCTTTGATATTTGATCTGTTTTGGTTAAAGGACTTCCTTTGACTGAGATACTGTCATAGGGCTGAATTCATACCATTTAACTGCTCTTAAAATGTTGCCTGACCACCATCTTAAGTTAGATACTTGAATATCATATTCCCTGCCTCATCCTTTCCTCATGTACACATAGCCTTTGAAATTGGCTAATCCTAGAGAACAAATCTAATCCCTTGCCAGATCCAGAAAGGCTCTATCGACATTACAGAAAATCCTACAAACATCATTGTTAAAAGTTTCAAGAAAATTCAACTTTGCCCTGACTGACTCACTTAAGTAATAGATAATAATAATTTATGCATTCAATTTACTACTGAAGACCAAAGATTTCTGCTCATCTATTTTTGCCACCCACTGACATGTATTGTACTGTTTTTTTTCTGTTATTGTGTATGTGTTGTATTGTGTGTGTGTGTGTGTGTGTGTGTGTGTGTGTCTTTCCAGTTTGGAGACTACCAGGGACCACGTTTTGCCCATCGACTATTACTTCCCGCCCCAGAAGACTTGCCTGATCTGTGGGGATGAAGCTTCTGGGTGTCACTATGGCGCGCTCACTTGTGGAAGCTGCAAAGTCTTCTTCAAAAGAGCTGCTGAAGGTAAAAGTCTTGTACAATCACTTCTATTTCTCATTTTCCGTTACCTTCCAGAGAGATATACCAACCTTCCAGGTCCCAGAATTTTATCATCTCAGATACAGGGTGATTTGAAGGGCCCTTCCAAAGAATCTATGAGCCTAAAGAAGCACGTTTTCATACTCCCTGCTCCCTGACTTTGGCAGCCTTTGTTGGACAGGCATTGTAGGCAATGAAGGTGTCTCAGCTAGTGCTTGGGGCTTGGTGGGTCCTAGGGATGAAAGAAAAATTAATGATGTAAAAATATTTCATTTTCTTCCTAATTGTTTTTCACTATGCTGCCTAGTGAGGGGAAAATGTCCTTATTAGACAGGTTAAAAGTGGAGAAACCCCAAGTAAGACCCCAGTCTATTCTCTTTGGTGAATATAAGACTGTTCATTAGCAAAGGCTTCCTGGCCTCAGCCCCAAAATGAAGTGTTCTCACTGTTCAGCAGACCATCAGTCTCTGCACCTGTTCCCTTTTGTTGCTGCCCCCTTGAGACATCTCTGAATTAATAGCTCCTAGGTAGGTGATGAAAATCACTTTTTTTTTTTTTTGAGAGGTTTTGCTATAGGGCACGTGTGCCTGCCAGAAAGAAAGAGAGAGACAGAGAGACAGAAAGCGAGAAATCACCCCCCAGGGGGGATGGCCACGCTGCTATCCCTTCTCCTCTTGGGATCTTGGGCACACACGCACACATGTTCGGCGTGAGTTTAAGCCACTGGGTCCAGGACTTGAACCGCAGTCGACTACATGGGAGTCCAACGACATAGCTATTACGCTAACTACTGGTCCCGATGAGAAACACTTTCATTCTCCTCTGCTGAGCCCTGCCCACAGGTCAAGTCCATTGGTTGAGAATCTCAAGCTAAGTAGCATCTAGTTAAATGAACTCAAGCTCTGTCACCTTCTTTCTATTTAGTTTAGAATAACTCATGTCTACTCAGCCCCCCAGAGGTGCTCAGCCTATATATTACAGCAAAAATTCACATTTCCAGACTTTTTCTGTATGCTAGTGACTCCCTCTTTCTTAATATCCCTGAGTTTACACCTCCTATTCATCCACTTCACTTCCCACTGTGTACCAAGGGCTTTCATCTCAAAGGGACACTGGTAAGCAGTCCCCAAACAGAGATCCTCTGGTCTACAACCAGACCCAGTTATTAAATAAGAGCATCTACCCTTTGCTCTCACTTTCCACAAGGAGGTACTTCCTGCCAAGGCTTTTATCCTTCCCTTTCAATATCATGACAGGGTTTAGTTCTAAGTCAGAACCAAGACAGAGAACCTTTCCTTATGTGAGGGCTATAAACCCTGAGGACAGTCTTCAAAGGCTATACCTTTTGCCAATAATATGCTGACACCCACCAGAGGACAGAAGAAATCCTGGAGAGTTCTTGACATTTAGAGAAAAGGTAAAAAATGAATGCCCTTTGATTGACCTCCTTATTTATATTCAATCATAATGATGATTGTAATTTCATCACTTTGGCTGAATGGGTAGCAGGATGCCTATGAGACAGAAAGCTGTCATTTTATTTTCTTCCCATCTGCACTGCAACAAGAAGGCTCCTAGCATTTGATATTACTGAAAACATGCTGTTTGCCCCACCCATATGCCTAAGAGACCCATGCATACGGGTCATGCCAGGCTAATATGAGGTCCAGGGCCCCAGTGCCTAGCCTACGCAGTTTAAAAAGACCCTGAGAGTAGAATAGCACCTTCCTTTCTTAAGAGCACTTGTAAATGGAGAGCTGACAGAAAAGGAAGTGAAGAGCAACTTCAGGGGCTTTAAATCACTCCACCTTCCCCAGTGAGACCCTGTTGCTTCCCCATACCCATCAGCCAGTAGGCAAAGAATGAACCAGATCACCCATCTAGAATTAGTGTGTCAGCAAGGCCAACCACTATGGTAAATAGCAGCCATATCTGATGGGAAAAGAGTTCAAGTGAGCTAGTGAACAAGCAAAGATATTAGATTATACTTGATGCTGCCTCTGGGTTTTACAAATCTGGGTCATCAAATTGCTTTCAGAAAACAGGGGAAATGGTCAACCATACTGTCAAAGGGAAGATTTTGTTGTATCAGATATCCCACATGAGAGTTTTCTGCAGAAGTTAAGCTAAAGGAGAAAGACAAGCATTAGGACAGCTGGGATGTCTGCATTGGAGTAGCTCTGCTATTACTCGAAGCCTGCAGTATTTGAGAATAGGGAAGAGAAGAAATGGGGACAGAGGAAGGAATCATCCAACCTACAGAACACATAGAAATACAGCAAGATCTCAAAATGCTCCAGAACCTAGAATCACTCCAGTTAGGGAAATTGAGTAATATATTTTCCTTGAGACAATGGGCTTCCTTGAGTTCATGAGGCCAAATCCTCTTGACCACTTGAAATACGAAATATCACAAATGAATTACTTGAAAAGCCATAGAGAGGGAATCATATGAGCCCTTGGTTACTTTAGAATATGTACCCAAGGGATCAGCAGTTAGCGTAATGGCTATGTTGCTGGACTCCCATGTAGTCGACCGTGGTTCGCATCCCGGAACGTGTGCGTGTGTGCCCAAGATCCCGAGAGGAGAATGGAGGAGAAGGGATTGTGGAGTGACCATCCCCGCTGGGGGGTGATTTCTCGCTTTCTATCTCTCTGTCTGGCGAGCGCATATGCCCTATAGCAAAAAAACCTCTCCAAAAAAAAAAAGAAAAAAAGAATATGTACCCCAGATTCCAGTCCTGAAACCTTTGAGGGGCAGGACTAGATGGTTGAGGAAATACACACACACACACACACACACACAATTATTAGTGTTTTCTTTCTCTTCACATCTGTAAAGCTGGGTGGTTTGAGTTTATTAATGTCATTATCCCTCTTTAAAGGCAGGAGTCTGTCTTACTACCTGAAGAGAATATTTATTGATTTATTTTCCCCATTTTTACAATGCACTCTTATCATTCAGATGGTCTTCGTGGTTCTTAATTAGTCTGTTGAAATCTGGAATTTCACTCGTCTTGGAGATACTAGAAGCACAAATCTTTCTCCTTTGTTGCTGTCAGTTCACTCAGACTGAGTATTCAGAGTATTAATTATCACTTTATTCATAGTTTCAGAAATCTCTGGACTAGGAAGTCTGGCATTCCAAAGAGAAATCCATTTCTATCTTTGGTGGTTCATAAAGTATGAGGTTTCACGGTTGTCAGTGGTGCAGGGCTCAACAGAGTCCATTGTAATCTGACCAGGTTTTCTTGTTTAGGAGGAAGTGTAGATAAGTTGCACATTTTCTCTTTGTCAATAATACTGAGCAGTCGGGGTGAGGGTTAGTTTGAGCAGGGAAGGATCTTTATATTTTTGAGGAAAAAAAAATGATAGTATAAGCCATGGGGGTAAAATCACTAAAATCTGATTGAGGAAAACAGAAAGACCAGGGGAAGGAAATTAGGGGTTGACCTGTGGGTTAAAAACAGGAGAAACAACTAGTTTGTGGCATAGATAGGTAGGTGAAGTGGTAAATGCAGAAGCATGTTGAACGCTGTCCTAGAGCCAGGAATTCAAAACAGGGTGAAGCCCATACAGAAAGGTAGAGACTAAGAGATGTTTTTGTTGTACAATATTAGATAATAAATTTCTCCTTTTGGATCTCAGTTTTCCCTGTTTGTAAAACAAGGGAGTTATAGATTTTAATTATTTTTAAAGAATTATTTATTTTATTTTATTTATTCATTATTATTTTTATTTTTAATTTGACGAGAGAGAGAGAGAAAGTGAAAAAGCAAGCCACCAGGTCTGGGACTCAAACCACATTCAGCCATGTGGGAGCCCAGTGCCTTAACCACCATGCGACTTTAAGAAAGGATCTTAATATATTGAAGTTATGCACAATGCCTGGTCTTTCTATGGTAGGTCAAGAATCAAACCCAGGCCTCTCATGTAACTTTGACCTGTAGTCTACCAACACAAGCTACCACAACTCAGCCAAACTAGATGTTCTTCCAGGTTACACTTTTTGTAACACAATTACAAATGTCATTGCCATTATTTCAGCAAATATACATGCATTCATACATGCATACCTGTATGCATTATTGGTTTTACCTTTATAGCAGATGGCAAACTCCAAATCTTAATAAAAACTAAATCTTCAGATAGGAATAGAGCCAGACGAGAGAGTGTACTGTGGGTGGACAGGGTTAAAACCCAACACTCTTGAGATTCTCTCTTGTGACTGTGGCTGGGTAACCTTTTTTCTTTTCCATTTTCTCCTAGAAAATCAGGATATAAATACCCATCTCTACCTCATCATGTTTCCAAAAGGGTTAATTAATTCATCATGTGCTTTATGTGCTCAGAAATTTACTATTTTTCAGACATTTTCTAGTAAAATGTTGGGGATTGTACATCCATTTGTTTTGTACACATGGAGCACTGTTTGGTATACATCATAAAATAGAAACTATAGTTTACATTTTGAACTCAAAGAATTACATCACCCTCACTGATGTTTACAATAGATCTCAATTTAGTTCCTTTGACAAATTTTATATGTGCCTCAAGTTTTTGTAAGGGAAGGAATGTTAAGTGAACCTTCGTTGAACTTTTTCTGTCATTTAAAT
>NW_006199981.1:406985-411184 GCF_000334495.1 Tupaia belangeri chinensis | reverse complement strand
TCTTGTTTGTTGTCTTGCACAGTTTTTGGTGCATGTCAATGTCCTCACTCCCTGAGTTTTTGAGTAACATCTTGCAGGGGCAAATTAACCCTGCTAGAGGGATTTGCTCACAGCTTCAACAGAGCCTCAGTTGGTTATCTTTGACCATGTTGTTGACTGGTCTTGTCTGCCCAAGTTCTAGAGAGCTTTTTACAAAACTCATTCTATCTTGGGAACCTGCAGTTAGCGTAATGGCTATGTCGCTGGACTCCCACGTAGTTGACCGCGGTTCGCGTACCGGCCCGTGGCTTAAAACTCACGCCAAGCACATGTGCATGTGTGCCCAAGATCCCAAGAGGAGAATGGAGGAGAAGGTATTGTGGCATGGCCATCCGCCCTGGGGGGTGATTTCTCGCTCTCTGTCTCTACGTCTCTCTCTGTCTGGTGAGCGCACGCGCCCTGTAGCGAAAACCTCTCAAAACAAACAAACAAACAAACAAAAAACCCTATTCTATCTTTTCTATTTTTGTTGTTTTCTTTCTTTTCTTAATGTCACAGCTAGACTTTATATCAGTTGTTGTTAAACTTTTCTGTTAAAAGCCAAGTAGTAAACATTTTAGCTTTGTGGGTCATACGATCTGTTTAGACTACTCAGCTCTGCCTTTATAGTATGAAAGCATCCATAGACAATATGTAAACTAATGGATGTGTCTGTGTTCCAATACAACTTTATGGGCACTGAAATTTTAATTTCATTTGTTTTTCAAATTCACTTAAGTATTATTTTTCTTTGGATATTTTTCAACCATTTAAAACTGTGATCAATTTCAGTTCTTGAGCCTTACAAAAATAGGAGGTAGACTGGAGTTGGCTTGAGGGCAGAAGTTTGTTGACCTGTGCTTCCAATGATCACTCCTATGCTTGCTAGTCTGTATAGTAAATTTTACTCTTTCTAGTTTCCTGGTGTCTAAGTTACTGTCTAGATTATTGAATTTTTTTAGTTCTTCCCAGTTGTCCTAAGTTTTCTTGTCTTGCTTGCACAAAATGTTGTCTGGTGGCCTCTTAGTCCTAAGCTTTTTTACTAAAAAGAAGAATAAATAAATAAACCTAGGAATGCTAGAAGATGATACTATTTTTTCTGATAATTTAGATTACTTGCTCTTGGAATACCCAAAGAAGAAATTGAAAACATTTCACATGGTCTCTAGACTTTTGTATTATATTATAAGATTGTAGATACCTAGGAAATGAAATATGTAAGGAGGAATTTTGCTGGATGCCACATATACTTTAGACACTAGAGTATTGATAGAAAAGTTTGAGGAATATCTGATACCAAGTATTGTGGGAAAATTGTTTCATAGAAAGTAGGGCCCAGGTGGCCAACTAAGTTGTGGATCTGTCATATATTACCCCATGATTCTCTGTCTTCACATATTTTCCAGCTTAGTTCTGAGTCTTCCCATAACAGGACTATACCATAGGCTCAGAATAAATCATTCAGCTCATTTACTTTTTACAGTTGGTACCCACCCATTTCTGTCACTACTCAATTTGGGAGCCATTTTAAGAATTTGCTGTTGTTCTAAAGTGTCCTGTGCCAGCTCATTTATATCATGTGCATTTTATGAAACAGTGATTAACAGGAAGTTGCCATAGCACTTGCACCATTATGTAAATATTTATAATATTTACATGTCCTTTATCACTTGCAAGATCTTTTGAGTTTATTGCCTCTTTTCTTTATGCCTTACTGATTTAACTGTTCCTTATCATCTTTTCTGTGCTTGTCCATATACTGCAGCCAGAAACTTCTTCAGTCCCTCAAGAGAATCTCTTGGTGTCTGTGAAACTCGAAGTGGTTTATTTTTGTAGTTGGCTGCTATTACAAGAATAAATGTTACATAGACTTTCCCTTCAGAACTAGGAATTACACCTTACCTCTCTGGGCTCTAGTCCTATGGTATGAAACATACTGTCCCTCAAAATAACTGCACTCTGAAAAAAGCCGTCATTGTTAAAGACAGTGTCTTCAGATGTAATGGCCATGTGTACATACTTCTGAAACCTGTTATTCAGGTGTTCATGCTCCTTCCCTGTTCCTTCATAGCTAGGCAACTGCTCTAAGCACTTAAGGAGAAAGGTGAGCTTCGTATCTTCAAACCTTCAGAAAACAGAACTGATATTTGGAGGTAATGATTCTATAAAGAGAACAAGGATTGGAATTTCTAGTCCCTTTACTTCTAGTGTGTTGTATAATCACTGAGATACCCCAGAGAAATCACTGTACCAACTAACTAGACTAGTTCCTATTTCTACCAAATGCCTCATAAAAATAGTCATGATAAGAATCTAATCATGCATTCATTTAGTAATCATTATACAGTGCTTACTACATGTAGGGTAATGGGTTCACAGACTCAGGATATCATGCATGAGTCAGGGAATTTATAGTCCAATGATTATAACACTGGCTGTTTTTAAAGCTATTTACTGAATGAAGGGCCACCCTACCTACTCTTCATTTGAATTTCCCAACCACCTGGGACAGAGGGAGAGGTCATTCTCTTGATTTTCCATATAAAGGGGCTGAAGCATTGCCAGTTAATGAATACTTAGTAAATGTTATAGCTGGAATTTGAACCTAGGTCTTCTGGAGCAAAAGGCAACATTCATTGTGCTATGCCAGAGCTTCCCTTCAAAAGTATACATATATCCAAACATATACATCTACCCAAAGTAGAATTAAAGCAAGATGGCTAGAGCAACAAAAAAGGTATTAGTGAAGAGGAATAACAGAGTCAGATATGAGAGGAGTATTGCCTTACATGTATAAAGGAAACTGAGTGATTGCTTGATAGCACTAGTATCATAGAGAGCGTGTCCTTCTAAGAAAGCCTCCAAGACAGAAAACAACTTACAGTTCACCAACAATTCTTTTTATTAGATAGGGCCAGGGACATGTGGGCAGCAGTACTTCTACCAACTCATATTTCTCAAAGGGAAAGTTCTCACAACCACAAACAAAAAATATTATTTAATATCTATGTACACAGAATTTTGCTTATTGCCATGAAGGAAAGAGCTTAGAGACAAGATATATGGATATACATTGTATACTCATGGTTCTTTTCTCCTTTACTTTGATCTTTCTCAGAGAAATGTGGTACAAAGTGTTTTTCATGGGGCCAGGAGCAAGAGAAATCCATCTTTCTTCTTTTCAGTGTCAGAAAAGACCTAAAGAGTTACAGAGATTAAAGCCTTCTTTTCCTTTATCAGGGTATTTTGTTTTGTTTTGTTTTTGATATATGTGTTTATGTGCTTATTTTTATTTTATTTTGTTTACATTTAATCACTGTAAATGTTTAAGGTATACAAAATGAATTTTGGTAACATGAATGCACTCTATATTAGTCCAGTCAAAGGTACTATCATACACATTATCCTCTGTAGATAATTTTCCATTTTTGTGTCCCTTAAGTGATTTGTATCTTGTTTACCCCTAATTACATCCTTTCCTTCCCCACTCTCATCCCCCTAATACCAGCCCTCCTCCCACACTGTCTCTAGCATCCTACTTGCTCTACCTTCCAGTCTCTCAGTTTTTCCAAGAGTGCAGACTTTCAGTATATATTAAGTGGGACATACAATGCCTCTCTTTCATAGTCTGGCTTACTTCACGTAGCATTAAATCTTTCATATTTGTCCACTTTCTATCAAATGCCAGGGTCCCCTTTTTTTTAATGGTTGAGTAGCATTCCACAGTGTATATGTGGCACACTTTTTCAATCCATTCATGTCTTCTTGGACATTTGGGTGGATTCCATGTCTTAGCACTTGTGACTAAAGCCTCAATAAACATGGATGTCCAAGTGTTTTTACAACTGAGTGTATTCCTATCCTTTTTTTTATTATTAATTCACTTTACACCATCACAACACACAAATGAATTTTCCATCCAAAATACACTGTGCATTGGCTCAATCAAGCACATCCACATACATATTCTCAGCAAATAATTTTCCAATTCTTACGTCCTGCATACCTTGCCCTTTGTCTTGCCATCCCTGATTCCCCATCCCCCACCCTCTGCTATGTCCCATCTTCCTCCCCCATTGTCCCTGGCATCCATGGTTGCCCTCCATACCTTCCTCCCTCCCCCCATTTAGTTGTTCTGCCAATGAACTTAATTAGTCTAAATAAATCCATTAGCTAGCACA
>NW_006199981.1:400951-406132 GCF_000334495.1 Tupaia belangeri chinensis | reverse complement strand
CTGTGTGGGCCAGCGCAGGGCCCCTCCGCCCGCCGCCGCCTCGCTCAGCGCAGGTTATCCTTTGAGTAGATATCCAGCAGTGAAATTGTATCATATGGTAGTTCTATTTTTAGGTTTCTAAGGAATCTCCATATTGCTCTCTGCAGTGGCTATACTAATATACATATTATTTATTTATTTATTTATTTTAATTTGACCAGAGAGGGACAGAGTGAGAAAGACTGAGAATGAGAAAGTGAGAAAGCAAGCCACCAGGTCTGAGACTCAAACCGCAGATAACCATGTGGGAATCCAATGCCCTTAACCACCACACTACCTGTACGCCCCCACCTAATTTACATTTTTACCAATAGAGCAGGAGAGCTCCCTTTTCACCACTACCTCCCCACTACTTATCATTCTTCATTTTTTAAATCTTAGCCATTCATACTGGGGTTAGGTGGTATCTCTCATTATGGTTTTTATTTGCATCTCTCTTGTGATAAGGGATGTTGAGCATTTTTTATATGATTTTTGGCTGTTCATATGTCTTCTTTGAACAATTGTCTGTTCTGCCTATTTGCCCATTTTTAAATTGGATTTATTTATTTGTTTGTTTGTTTGTAGGTGAGCTGCTTGAGTTCCCTGTATATTCTGGTTATCAGTCCCTTATCTGAAGCATAGTTTGGTAATATGTTCTCCCATTCTGAGGTTGTAGCTTCACTTTAATTATTGTTTCTTCTGCTGTGAAGAAGCTTTTTAACCTGATGTAATCCCACTTATCTATTTTGGAGATTATTGCCTATGCTTTGGGGGTCTCATTTAAGAAGTCTTTACCTGCTAAAATATTTCCAAGAGTTTCCCTAGTGTTTTCGACCAGCAGTTTTATAGTTTGAGGTTTGATGTTTAGATTTTTGATGCATTTGAGTTGATCGTTGCTAATGGTGAGAGAAAGGGGTCCAGGACATGTGCAAGAGAATCAGAGTAGAAGCCCTGGTGCAGCCCCTCCAGAGAAGCTTACTCTCATGCTTCCCTCATCTTGCTGAATCTTGCACTTGCAATTTAAACTCAGGGAAATAAAAGGCAGGGCATGCAGTAGCAGTGGTTCAAAAGTACACACACCCACAAGGTTGTGACATGATGAGAGAATCAGAGTGGACACCCTAGTGCAACAACCTCCAGAGCAGTTCACTCTTCTGCTTCCCTGATCTTGCTGGTTCCTGCACTTGCCATTCAGACAGGGAAAAAAAAGTCTATCTCTTAGGTTTTTAAAATTATTTTCTTCCTTCCTCTCCTGGGACATATCATTATATTGATGGACCTTGATTTTATTGCAATACCTTGATGTGGGCTCTGGAATATATGGTTCCAGAGTTTAGACAGCATATAACAAGCTTGTTGCTTCTAGGACCATTGATTCCTTCTCAAGTATTTAAGGAAGAGACTTAAAAGATTTGCAGTGCTCAAAACCACAGGATCTTTAAATACTATCCTTTTAACTCTTAAGGAAAAGGAACTTAGAAGTCCAAAAACCTGGCCTAGCCATTCCATGGATGGGAAACTGAGGCCCTTAGAGAGAAATTGTCTTTCCTGGGTTAATATAACATATAAATGGCAGACATCAGGGCCTCTCTGCCAGTTTTGTTTCTTATATGAGGGGGTCTCCTGCTTCATAGCCGATCAACAAAGCCACTGAGGTTATTACCTGGGAGCCCCCAAGAATTAAGTAAGGCAGCATAGTAATAACTTAGAACTTTTTTTTGTATTTTTGTTTTATTATTGTTTTATTAAATTTTTATAAAACAAAATTATAAAACTTGTTTTTTTCAACAGAGAACTTTACATTCTTTTGTCTGTTGAATGTTTCTTCCTTTTGCCCCTCCCAGCCACCCTCTACTACCCACTCTTTATAGCCCACTCCTTTCCCTTACAGTGTCTGGTATCTACACTTATCCTCCTACTATCATATCTTTGGATCTTTCATTTTCTGCAATAGAGTGCAGATGTTCAATACATCAATACATATTGAGTGAGGTTATACAGTTATATATATATATATAACTTTCAAAGTCTAACTCACTCTGCTTACCATTAAGTCTTCTATGGTCACCTCATTCACTCTGAATGAAATAACAGGGTCTTATTTTTTCTTATAGCTAATATTCCATAGTATATACATGAGACAGTTTTTCAAGCCAGTCATCACTTTTTGGATACTTGGGTTGATTTCATGTCTTAGCAATTGTGAATAATGCTGCAGTAAACATGGACATGCAAGTGTCTTTCCAACTCTGTTCTCCTATCCTTTGTGTAAATACCAAGGAGGGGGATTACTGGGTCATATGATAGCTCTGTTTGTAGATTTTGAAGAAATTCTTATTGTTTTCCAAAGAGGTTGTACTAATCTGCATTCCCACCAACAATGTAGGCGGGTTTTCTTTTCACCACAGCCTCACCAGCACTTGATATTCTTTATTATTTCTTGTCCTATCCATTTTAGCTCCTGTTAAATGGTATCTCATTGTGGTTTTAATTTGTATTTCCCTTGTGACAATAGACTTTAAATACTTTCACATGACTTTTTGCCATTCGTAAGTCATCCTTGGAGAGTTTCTGGTTATCAGTGTCTGGCTTGAATAATAGTTTACAGATATTTTCTCCCATTCTGACAGTTATCTTTTCACTCTAATTGTTGTTTCCTTTGCTGTAAAGAAGATTTTTTGCTTAATGTAATCTCACTTGTCTATTTGCAGGATTATTACTTGTGCTTTAGGGGTCTTATTTAAGAAATCTTTGCCTACTCCAATGTCTTCAAGAGTTTCCCCTAAGTTTTCTACCAATAGTTTTATAGTTAGAGGCTTTACATTTAAATCTTTGATCCATTTTGAGTTTACTCTTGTTAATGGTGAGAGATAAGGGTCCAGTTTCATTTTCCTGCAAATGAATAGCCAGTCCTTTCAGCGCCATTTGCTGAAAAGACTGTTTTTTTTCTACTGCATCGTCTTGTATCCTTTGTCAAAGATCAATTGACTCTATGATTTGGGCTTTATTTCTGGATTTTCTATTCTATTTTTTTTTTTTGGTCTGTGTGTCTGTTTTTGTGCCACTGCCATGCTGTTTTGATAATCACTGCTTTGTAATGTATTTTAGATATATGAATTTTTATGGAGTGTTTTAATAGCTTTTATGTGATTTTTTTCAGAGACTCTATAGTCTTTAAAAGATTACAGGACACTGACATAGTCTCTGATAAGGACTTCATAGACTTATAAGAGAATGTCCAACATGGTTGTTTAATAACTATCACTTTCTCTGTATAGTGTACATTTATTCAACAGTCATTGCTTTTTGTGTACACTGGTTCTATACCAGGCATTTGGATAGAAATATGAGACAATAACTGAACGAACTCCTTTGGGAACTTAGTATGTATCATGTGTTTTATAAATATTTTCTCATTTGGTCCTCACAACAACCCTGTGATCTAGGTATTATTACTCTCAATTTACAAATGATGGGACTGAAACACAAGAGTTAAATGATTTACCCAAGGTCATACCCTAGTTAGTGGCTGTGAGGTTATTATGACACAAAGTAATCAATGCTACAGTGAGATCAGTGCTATAGTAGAAGTAGATACACAATCCCTTGAGCAGATAGAATGAGATAATGAGTTATTTTACCTGTAAAGTTTGAGGAGGCTTGACAGAAGAGTTAAGGGTTGATTTAGATCTTGAAGGATGTGTAATAGTTTACTAGGTTCAAAAAGGTAAGAAGAGAACATCAGTGAGAGGGAAAAAACTTGAGAGTAGTATGTAAGCAGGAGGTTTGTTTGGGGAACGTCATAGAGTCTAGAGGTCATTGTGGGGAACCTCATCTAATTCAGCAAGCCCCTTGACAGATCTTCAGCAAACCTTTTGTGCCTCCGTCCCCATGCCAAGCTGTCAGTCCATAGCCATCCTTGGCTTTTTGAAAGCCGGCTACTGTTCAAGTATTGATGAAACAAGATGCAGTGCAAGAGCAAAAGATGGGTGTCTGTCTCTGCCACCTACTTACCATGAGGCCTTAGACATGCTTCCTTGCATGTTAAAATCTCCATGTATACAATAATATGGTTGGACTAAATGACCCTGAGGATTTATCTCTCTCTCTCTCTCTTTTTTTTTTTTTGAGAGGTTTTTGATATAGCACGTGTGCGCTCGCCAGAAAGACAGAGAGACAGAAAGCGAAAAAATCACCCCTGAGGGGGATGGCCATGCCGCAATCCCTTCTCCTCCATTCTCCTCTTGGGATCTTGGGAATGTGCCCAGCATGAGCTTAAGCCACCAGGTCTGGGACTTGAACTGCAGTTGACTACATGGGAGTCCAGTGACATAGCCATTACACCAACTGCTGGTTCCGATTCTGAAGATTTTAACAGTAAATATATAGTAATCTAAATCTTTAACAATAATTTTTAATAACAAATCCCTACATTTTTTACTTGAAGTGTAGAAATTGATTACTTTCATATCCATTACCCTTGGGAAAGAGGCAGACCTGAGTTCAATCCTTAGTACCAAGAATTAAGGGTCCATCAGGTGGTGGTGTGGTTAAGGCACTGGACTCGCACATGGCTGACCATGGTTCACATCCCAGACCTGGTGGCTCAAATCATGCTGGGTACATGTGTATGTGTACCCAAAATCCCAGGAGATGAATCAAGAAGGGATTGTGGTGTAGTGATCCCCCTGGAGGGTGATTTCTCACTTTCCCTCTCACTGTCTCTCTGGTGAGTGCACATGCTCTGTGGGAAACACCACCAACAACAATAAAAAAAAAATTAATAGATAATATGACAACAAAGAAATAATAGGTATTTGACCTCAAATAAATGATTTAACTTCTTGGTGTCTCTGTGAGGATACTAATAATTCACAGGGCCATTGTAGGAACTAAATGATATGTAAAACAGCTCCTGGTGCCCAGTAAATTTTGGTTCTTTTCTTGGAGTGAAGTGTTGGCATAGATGCACTTATGGTGCCCCTTGGTAGGCAGAAAAGAAAGATGGGAGATGGATTTGTGGCTGTGTCCTGGATAAAAGAGGCCTTGTATTGCTGTAAAATGCCCAACCAATCACTTCTCTTTGGTATTACTTAGTTAGTGACCAAAAATGCCAACAGCATTCACATATGAACATAACAAAAGTCAACCTCTTACTCT
>NW_006199981.1:399206-400925 GCF_000334495.1 Tupaia belangeri chinensis | reverse complement strand
TCTGTGAATAAAATTTTCCAGCCAACCCCATCAGCACATGTTTAGTGCCTCTCTGGCTTCAAGGCTTTGGGCTTGAAGGTGTCTTAGCTCTCTGTATATCTTTGTTCCTAGTAAGATAGGTCTGACCTCCTCAAAAAATTTAAGTCCCATGCCACAGGCCAGGAGAAAGGGCAACAAATGTTATAAATTATCCTCCATGTTCTTCAAACATTGGCTTCCCTTGTCTAGTCAAAGGCATGTCTAAAAACATGCCGAGGCCAGATTCAGCAGAAACCTGAGCCAGCACCTGTGTAAATAATTTTTAAGGCTGCTTTTCCTGAAGCCGGATGGATATTTTTAAAAATCAGGCCAGATTATCTTTTATCTAGAGTACCATCTTCTGCATTCCTAGTGTTTTGGACCCCTTAGAGGAATGTGGTTTGGTTGCAGTGATGTTTGGTTTGTCTTTCGGGGAACAGGGGCATTTCTTTCACAGTCAGGGAAATGCTTTTATATGGCCCATGACTCTAGTGTACTTAAAATGAACTTCTAGTAATATACTGGAATTTATTTTGCTTCCCCTAGAATGGTTTTATATACCTCCATCCCACTCACTCTCCAATGTTGATCCTTTTAAAGAGCAACCAACCCAAACCAGCAGGTACATACTGCTTATCTCTGACTCCTACCTGAATCACCTTTAGATCTTGATCAAAACCCCATGTGAAGAGAGGGGATTAGCATCCTGCCAAGAGCCCTCAGGGCATGACAATAAGCAGGTATACAGTCCTCAATTTCCTTAGCTTTGCTCAGCTTCAAAATAAAGACAATGTTGGTCCTTTTGTATTGCTTATAATGAAAATCCTCCCCTTTCTTGATTGGCCTCTTCTGACACCCCACCTAGTTAGAGACTTATTGACTTCCCAGAAACTTCTCTGTAGCCCATGTCACTTGGTGTTTTCTTGTTTCTCACTCTTTTAAATATTTGTGTTTTTTTTAATTTATTTTTTTTTACATTTAATCATTGTACATTTTTACAGTGTACAATATGGTTTATCCCAGCATGAATATAGTACATATTAGTCAAATCAAAGACATTACCATATACATTATCAATAGACAACTCCTCATTCTTGTGTCTATTAAATGTTTTGTTTGTTCCCCCAACCCCCTCCCTCCTCCTATTACAGAAAACAGTAGATGTAATACACATTAACAGAAGGAAAGATAAAATCCATATGATCATATCAATTGATGCAGAATAAGCATTTGATAAAATAAAATATCCCTTCATGATTAAGACTCTCTCTCTCTTTTAACAGTTTATTTTTATCTTCTGTGAGTGAGAAAGAGAGAGAAAGACAGAGAAACAGAGAGAGAGAGAGAGAGACAGAGGCAGCACCCCCAAGAGTCCTAATTCCACAATCCACCCCCAGTCTTCACCCAGCCCTGGGTCATGGGTACATGAGTGCCTGGTATATTCAGGAATTGTCTCTGGACTTGAACCAGGAAACTTCCCATGTGGAATTAATTACCTTGTAGAGTGACATTTTACCACTGTGCCACCATTTAGTCCTTCTTTGTCTCTTTGGCTATTTGACAAGAACTAGTCAGCAAGTTTATGTTCAGATTATGGTTCCACAAGAGCGGAAATATATGTAGGGGTGCAGAAGCGTTGAATGATATATCACCTACCTAATGATCCCTACAGAGATATTAAAGTGTTCTCTACTCAGGAAT
>NW_006199981.1:326108-399167 GCF_000334495.1 Tupaia belangeri chinensis | reverse complement strand
AGGAATTAAAAAGATAATATGAGATATGGGAGCTAGGAATTTCTTAGCATAGTTTCAGAGTTTTTAAAATAAAATAAACCAAACATTGCTGACAATGCCTTTTGGTGCACAAATGAAAAAATCAGTCTCCAATCAAATTGCAGCATATTTTCCAGTGCTCTAATGATGTTATTGTCATTTAATTCATACTAGTGTGAATTGAATAATTCACTTTTTAAAAAAATAATAATTCACCTTTTTTAAAAAAATTCACCTGTTGCTTTTTATATGAATTATTTGATAGTAATTGTTTTGAGACATGGGAAGCTTTGGAAATGAGTCCATTACCAAGTACCAAAAACTAAAAAAAGTTGGCCAACACAATGGCAAGGTGGACAGTACAGAGATACCTGGGCCCTGGGGCCTATCCTCTTACTAGAGGGAACTCCAGAATATAAGCATTTGTCTTCTCATAGTCCAGTAGCAGGAAGAAGGGCCAAAAGTGAGTAGCTTCCACTCATTCATTTTTTTCAACAAGTATGTATTGTATCAGAACCTGTGTGGGCCAAAAAATGTGTCTGAGCCAACAATGTCCTCAAAGAATTTCTAGTTTCAGCTTTAATACTACACAGAGTACGTAAGTACAGCAGAGACAATGTGATGGGAGATGGGACAGAAAAGTCTAGGCATAGTTCCCCTCCCTTAGGTTCAGAGATGATACTGACCAAGGCAGTTTGATGCACTGGTCCCTATTAGCACGTTTGGAAACCGTGATAACAACAAACAATAATGATCATAATCATAGCACCTAATGTTATTGAATATTATCTATGTGTCAGATACTACATTAAGTGGGTACTTAATCCTTACAACAACCCTATGAGGTAGTATATACTCTTTTTATGAGAGAGAGATTTTTTTTTTACAGGGTGCATGCACTCATCCAAAAGATGGAGAGAGAGAAAGCGAGAAGCTACACCCCACCCCCTTCCAATGGAGGATGGCCATGTCACAGTCCCTTCTCTATTCTCTTCTCTGGATTTTGGGTATGCATGCACATGTGCTCAGTGTAAGTTTCCAGCTGATAGGTCCAAGACTTGAACCATGGTCAGCCATCTGGGAGTTCAGTGCCTCAACCACTGCACCACCCACTGGCCCCAAGTAGTAAATACTCTTACTGCCCTTATTTCTCAAATAAGGAAACTGAGACTCAGAGAATAAGAGAACAGGAAAACACCTAATTTACCTGGGTTCAACAAACATCAAGCGTAAGCATGTGTTGTATGTCAGGCCTTGTTCTAAGTGCTGGGGAGAAAGAGATGAGTAAAGCATAGTCTCAGCCCAGTAGGAACAACAGACAGCATACAGTGAAGCAAATATATTCCAGGCCTTATGCTTGATACTGGGAATGCAGTGATGAATGAGACACAGTCCTTTTCTCAAAGACCTCAAAGTTTAGTGGAAGACATCCCAGAGCAACAAAAATTAAATAATGATGTGGTGTCATAAGAGCGATAGGTGTCAAATGGGAAAGAGATTATGCAGCAACTGACTGGTTTAAATCAAAGCCCAAAGAAACAATGTTATTGAGAATCATAGAACAACTAATTGATTTAAATTAAAGCCCAAAAGAAATTATATTTTCTATTTCTAATCTTATTTCAGTTTGATTGGTAATTTTCAATATTTCATTCTATTCTTAAAATGGACCATCTATGTGCTACCCAAGAATATCAAAATAGTGCAGGAGATTGTCTACAATACAAGCAAACAATTCCTCTACCTCAGCGCACCCTGCAATTTCTCCCTTCTTCATCTTTATTCAGGCTTTCTTCTGTCTCAAGGGCTTTTTCTCTACATTTCCATATCCTTCAGCCCTACCTTCCTTCAAGTCCCTGCTTATGTGTCTCCTCCTCCACCCCACTGAAAGGTACCCCACCCTTCTTTATACCTCCACAGCACCCTCTTCATTAATGTCTCTCTTGTGGTTCTTACCACTTCCTGCTTTATCTTTCAGCAATGTACTTAACTTATTTTTTTCCTCCACTAGATTGAGCTCCTTAATGGAAAGCTCACTTTGCTAAACGATGACTTTAAACATGTTAAAAGACCTCTTCTGGAGTGCATTGTGCCTAGTTACCTTCAATCTTAAACATATGACATTATATCACCTAT
This sequence comes from Tupaia belangeri chinensis, assembly GCF_000334495.1. NCBI lineage: Eukaryota > Metazoa > Chordata > Mammalia > Scandentia > Tupaiidae > Tupaia > Tupaia belangeri. The sequence continues at coordinate 397,013 of NW_006199981.1, read as the reverse complement.
CTAGAGATTTACACTTTCTACTAATTGTGTTTTTAAAAAGGCCACCAATCTAACACAGCTGATAAAAACATCTTTTCATTTCCTTTAGGTCTTTCCCTCATGCATGCATAATTTATAGAGTTGAGAGTTGTAGTTTTGTTTTGTTTTTCTCATGCCTTTGTTGTTAGAGATTTAGATTGTTTTCAGGTACTTAAGTTGTTTTCAGGTATCCTACTTTTTTTTTCTCTCTTAAAAATTTACTTAAGATCCATTTCCACCAGTAGAAATATGGAGTAAAAAGTGGGGGTCAGAGTGGGAGTATGTATACACAGCCAATTATATGTTATAACTTAAAAAAATTGTGAAAGGCCCTTCTACCTGAAAGTATCTTATTAATATTATCTGTCATGGTGTCTGAAACTCCCTGATCATATGTGGAATTGTTTTGGATGGTTTCGCCTACTGGGACACATTCAGCTATTATCAGGAAATAGTATTGCGAAGTAGATTTTCAATATGTCCCTTAGCAGGACTCTGCTGGAATGGAATACCAGTCTCATATTTTGAAAGGAATAGGGGATTCAGAACAGATTCAGAACAGAAAGTACTGATCTGGAATAGGAAGCTTGGCTAGAGCATCAAAGCAGCAAGCTCTGAGGAGTCAGTGGTCAAATGAAAACACTGAATACTTAGTAAGATAAAAGAACAGGAGGGGAAAAGAGGAACAGAGGAAGGGGTTATGGAGAAAGATGAACAAACTACTTCCATTTAACTTGGAATTGTGTTGGGCTTATAGGCACAACAGAAGCAGTGAGATCCCATTAAACTAGGGAATAATGGGTGGGTTCTAAGCAGCCAATAGTTGGCTTTAGGCAGACTTGTAGGGCTCAAGGCCTGAGGAGACAATCTTGTCCCAGTTAGTATTCCTGGACAAAAAAAAAAAAAAACATGAGAGTTTTGGATATAAGAAAAGTAGGAGGGACAGGAGAACTCAGGGCAGCATGGCACACTTAAAAATATACAAGTAGGTTCACACTAGTCATCAGACAGGATTACAACTACTATTGTGGAACAGAGGCTACCTGTCTTTTCTATGTGATGGGTGGACTATTAAAAACAGTAGGTGCATGTGAGAAATTGGAAGGAGGAAGGTAGCTATATTTACTAGTTGGTTTACTTCACTTACATGGTTTGGAGATTGTGGCTTCCAGATTCTCAGATTTTCTTCTTTTGAATACAATATCTATTATAGAACTGTAAATTTTACTGCATAGAAAAATACGTCATGACTTTCTCAGTGACTGAATATATAGAAAAGAATAGATTTCCTACATTTGAACAGAAAATAGAACCCTGGGGCCAGCCTGTGACCTGGTGGCTAAGGTAACTGGATGGCCAACCACATGGTGTGAGTCCTGGACCTGGCAGCTTGAAAAACAGGTCTGGCATGCATCTGTGTGCACTAAAAACCTCCAAAGGGAGGAGAAATAGTGGAGAAGAGATCATAGCATGACCATGACACTTGGGGGTTACTTTTCAACTCCTCTCCTCCCATGTGTCTCTCTCTCTTTCTGGTGAGCATACATGCATCCGGCAAAAAACAAAAAACTGTGGAGTTGAGGACAGAGAAGGAAGATAGCATTTTCCAATTCTTTTCCCCAGGCTTTCTTGTTCACATTGAGACTCAGTTTCTTTACTTTGATTCCTACTGCTGCCACCCACTGTTCCTGTCCTTCTCTACCCTGAGTGTAAGTACAGATCAGAAGCCTTGCTTCAGAGAACACAGCAGAGGTGAGGTCTCATTCATTAAAATGTCCATTTTAGTAAATACCACAGGAAAACAAAGTGGAAATCCAGTATAGAAAATGAAAATAATATTCTGTTTCTTGGAATCCCAGATAAAACAATGAGGAGCTTTCTTTGGGCATTAGACATTTTCCCACAAGATAACTCTCTTCTATATGAACTTGGCCCAGTCTTTACTCATAAGCCATTCTTCTTTGTTTGGTGAGCCATGTATTATGCTCCTATAGGGCCTTAAGGAAATGCCAGTAATGTGCACACATATCCAGTGACAGGAAAATCACTTTCTAATGGCAAGCCCTTTTATGATGCTGTAAGCCTGTGACACCTATGCTGCTAATAAAGCCACTGAGTGGCCCAATCCCTTCCTTGTAGCAGAATGTGATCACTATATTACTTGAAGGAGGTCCTCACTGTTCTAGGAAAGATAATTCAAGAGTTTACTAACTCACACCAGGAAATATGTGCAGAGAATGAATCCTGCAGATAAGACTTCTTGCTACTAACTTTAAAAAATTTTAAAGCAGTTAGAATGTATTCATAGTAGGAAAAAGGGGGCACTTAGAGTCATGAGAACCACTTACTGGCTTTGAACCTGAGCAAATTCATTAGATCTCTCTAAGCCTCAGTTTCTTCAGCTATAAAAATGGAAGTAATATGCTGATCGAAAAGACCATAAATGAAAATGCTTATGAAAACACGTTATAAGTTACAAATTGTCATGAGTATTAGTTTCTACTTCAAGAGAGTTTCATTTTTTTACCTTGTGCTGGACAATCATACATATTTTAAAATAAAGAAGTTCTTGACTCTGATCACCCTGGAACCTTTTGCTAAGAGTTATGTAGAGGACAAACAACTTTACTTGCAAATCACTCTGTTGTTTGCTCTGTACACAGCTTGTTAATACATTAAATCACATCTCCTCCAATGTTCTGTCACACCAGAATGATTATCTCTTTGAAGTACCTTCCAGGGCGTCTCAAAATTAATTGTATATATCCTCCCAAAATAGTAAATTGCAAACATAACCTCCAAATTGAATGAAAATATATCAAACTACTTTTGCATGATGCAGAAATAGGCAGATACATAATGTTATTTATAGGTAATTATAGTCTCCCAGTAAGTGAGTAGTAGTCATAAAATGGCCAAAAGACCGTAGGGAGTGACTTCCCATCACAGATCAGCTTTGGGTCTTACTTGCAGTTACTAAAAGTCTGTGTAGATAGATAACTTGCAGAGTTTATGACAAGAGCAAGCACTTCTTTCATTATCTAGTGTTTTAATCTCCAATAGACATGACAATTAGTACTAAGTTGCTATATACAGTTTGAGGAAGAGGAGATATTATTGGAATGAATGTATTATAAATTATAAATACATGGGGTTTTTTTCAGTCTCATAACCCTCAAAACTTTATCTGTTTTCCACAATGAGGTTGTCTCCTGTGCCTTTAACATGTTTGATTTGAGTTCATGAATTGACATTCCTGTCTGACTGACATGTGGATCTTGCAAAATTGTTTCCAAGGTCCTTTTCTTTGTTTTCTCTTTATGCCCAATATGCTTGGGGAAGTAGTGGCAGTGGTGGACTGACAGTGAGGTGGCAGGATGCTGAGCTTTGTCCTCTTGGCTATCTTGACCAATTCTATTCATCATCCAAGGGACTCTCAGCCAGCATTCCACAGAGTGGCCTCACCAGACTCACTAAGATCAAAAAGGAAGACCAGCAGGCTGCATGGAGGTTAAGGTGATTGGATCCCACATGGTCAACTGCATGGTTTGAGTCCTGGACCCTATAGCTTGAAAATATTCTGGGCTGAGGATTTTCCTATCCTCTGGATAAATACCCAAGAGTGGAATTACTGGATTGTATTGCAGTTCAGTTGGGTTGTTGAAAAAGTCATGACTTATTTTTCTGTTTTTCTATACAAAAATGCATCATGACTTTTCTGATGACCCAAAGTCTGTAGATTTCTGAGGAACCTCCACATCATAGATACGAGAGATAGTGTGGTAGAGGTAAATAGAAGATGGGAGGGAGGGGATCAGGGATAAAACAAACAACAAATTCCATAGACACAAAAATGAAAAGTTATCTGCTGACTATAATGTATATGGTAATGTCTTTGAATTGACTAATATGCACTGTATTCATGCTGGGAGGAATATTACGATTAAATATAGTGATTAAAGGTAAATTTTAAAATAATAATAAAATATAAAAAAAGAAAGAAAGAAAAAGAGAAAGAAAAGGAAAACTATGCTGATCATGTGTGCTTGTGCACCAAAAATCCCTAGAGGAGAAGGGAGAAGGAATTGTGACTTGTTTATCCCCCCTGAGGAGTGATTACTCATTTTTCCTCTCTTTCTGTCTCTCTCTGGTGAGTGCATGTGCACCATACCAAAACTTTAAAAAAAGGAAAAGAAAAGAGAAAAGAAAAAAGAAAAGAAAAACGGAAAGAAAAAAAAATGGAAGGAAAAGCAGGATTCCAAACAGGTATATAAAGAGAGAAGTGAAATTTAGGGTTTGCACAACTAGAGTACTCTGTGTCGATTTTCATTCCAGATAGGTATTACTTTTCTTTTTAGGAAAATGTCAAAACCACAGGATCTAGGCTGCTTTTGTTTTGGTTTGTTCTTGCTTCTTTTTTTTGTCATAGGGGTGTATTTTTGCCATAGGGGTGTGTATGCTTGCCAGAGAGAGACAGAGAAAGGAAAAATGAGAAATCACCCTCCCCAGGTGGATGACCAAGCCAGAATGTCTTCTCTTCCACTCTTCTCTTGGGATTTTGAACATGTGTGCACACTTGCCTGGCATGATTTTCAAGCCACAGGATCCGGGACTCCAACACCAGTCGGCCATGTAGGGAGTCCAGTACCTTAACCACCATGTCATCTGTTGGCCTCTGGGCTGCTTCTTTTAAGAAGCATGTTTCAGAGAGTTCTTTCTGTCAATTTTTTTGTAATTTCTAGAGAGAGTGTGCAGTCAACAGAAAGAGAGACAGAGGTATGAGGGAGAGGGTAAAAAACACTACCAAGTGAAACATGGCCCTATTCACCTTTTAAAGTATACAATTTCCTTCTCTTCTATTTCTCCAACCTCTTGGGATTTGGAGCACAGAAGCATGCACAGCTGGTGTAGTTTACAAGACACCAGGGCCAGAATGTACACCATGGTTGGCCATGTGGGATATAGCTCTCTTAACCACCAGGTCACAGCTAATAACATCATGATAGGTAAAGTCTCCTTATAATCTAAATGATGTATAGCGATTAAATGTACAAATAATAATTAAAATTAATAATAATACTAAAAAGAATAGTCAATCCATTAATCAATAAATCAACTATTGATTCATTTTATTCAAATAATGTATATTGAGAATTTTCAATGTGACAAGAGAGTGGGATGGCAAAAATAAATATGCCTTATCCTGCCTCTACAATTTAATCAAGGAGATAACTATTCTTTCGGTTTATAATGACCTGTAACATTTCATGTTCTGCTGGATATCGTCACATGGTAATAACACAAAGGAATTATTGAGAAGTGGACAGAAGCCAGGGGATAAAGAATTGAATGTGGGTATTGCCACTTTCAAGATTCCATTTTGAAATACTGGGATTGCAGTTTCAAAAGGCTATTTTGTAATCCTCTCCTCCACCCCATGGCACTGTAGATAATAGAATATTGCTGTCATTGGAGATGAGAGAATGGGTAATAGAATGAAATGAATGAGATGAGAAATTGGGAAGAATTGGAGTTCATCTTCTTTTAACAAAGTGTCTACTTTATAAACTATGACAGAGTAAAACCACCATTAGACAAAGAAGGGTAAGCATATGACCCCTGGTAAGTCATTGAGAATGAATCTCTCTGGATTTCTGCTTGTATATCTGCAAAGCCATTACTGGGGTTTGCCTTTTCTACTTCGTGAATATGTTGTGAACTGAGATGATTCAAGGGAAAGAATCTGCCAGTGGCAATATATCTTGCAATTGTATGAGATGGCTAATAGTATTTCATAAAGGTAGGTCTGTTTTCATTAATGACCTGGGATATCTTCAACAGCCTCTGCATGCTTTTTAATTAGATAATTTGTGCTACAGCTTACAAGACACTCATGATTTCTTTTGTTCTGACTCCTCTCCCAGAGAATAAGAATTACTGGAACCAAAAGGCATTCTAAATTTTTTTTTAAATTTTAGATATAATTTATATACTGTAATATTCACTTTTTTTTAAATTGCCAGATGGTGTTTGCACTTGCCAAAGAGAGACAGAGCAAGAGAGGGAGAGAGCACCCCTCAATCGAGGCTGGTCCTACTGCAGTGTCTTCTCCATTTCTCTATCTTATCAAGATTTACATGCACAGGGGACCAGCAGTTAGCGTAATGGCTATGTCACTGAACTCCCACTTAGTCGACCATAGTTCAAGCCCTGGACCCATGGCTTAAATTCATGCCGGGCATGTGTGCGTGCATGCCCAAGATCCTGAGAGGAGAATGGAGGAGAAGGGATTGCAGCGTAGCCATCCCCCCCGGGGGGTGATTTCTCGCTTTCTGTCTCTCTGTCTCTCTGTCTTTCTGGTGAGCGCATACAACCTATAACAAAAACCTCTACAAAAAAAAAAAAAAAGGTTTGTATGCACGCACACATGTAGCTAGTGTGTTTTTCAAGCGACTGTAGCCAGGATTTGTATTGCTGTCAACCATGGGGGATTTGGATACATTAATCACTAAACTACAGGACCAGTCTATTCATTTAAAATGTACAGTTGTGTGGGTTTTAGTAAGTTCAAGAAGTTGTGCTAGCATCACCACTATCTAATTGTCACTTCAAAAAGAAATTCTGTACTTATTAGCATTTCTTCCCAAGTTCTCCCTCCTCCCAGGCCCAAGCAACCTACTTTCTGGATCTATGGATTTGTCAATTCTGGAAATTTCACATAAATGGAACAATATAATATGTGGCTTTTTGTTGCTGACCCCTTTCTCTTAACATGTTCAAGGTTTATTCAGCTTGTAGCATGTGTACTTTATTTTATGGTTGGGTAATATGCCATTGTATAGATATATTTTGTTTCTGTATTCATTTATTGATGTGCATTTTGGTTGTTTCCACTCTTTGCCTATTGTGAATAACACATCCATGAACATTCATGTGCAAGTTTTTGTATGGATGTATGTTTTCATTCTCCTATGCATATACCTAGGAGAAGTGCTGAATCACATGGTAACTACATTTAACTTAGAAGAACTGCCAAACTGTTTTCTTCAACAGCTACACTGTTGTACATTTCTTATCAGCAACGTAAATGGATTCTAATTTCTCTACGGCCTTTCTAACACATGTTATTATGTATTTCTGTCATCATCATCATTATTATTATATCTATCCTAGTGGGTGTGAAGTGTTGGTATTTCATTACAGTTTTGCTTAACACTTTGCTAATGGCTAATGATGCTATGCATCATTTAATTCATGTATCTTTCACAGAGAAATAAATATTCATATTTTTGTGCATGTTTTCATTGGGTTATCTTTTTTAAACCTTATTTATTTATTTATTTATTTATTTATTTTTGCCATAGGGTGCATGTTTTCGTTAGAGAGAGACAGAGAGAGAAAGAGAGAGGGAAAGTGAGAAATAACTCCCCAGGTGGATGGCCACGCCACAGTCCTTTCTCCACCATTCTCCTCTCGAGATTTTGGGCACACATGCACACACAACCATTGTGATTTTCAAGCTGTCAGGTATGGGACTTGAACCACAGTTGGCCATGTGGGAGTCCAGTCAGTGCTTACCCACCATGCCAACAACTGGCCCCAAGGGTTGCTTATCTTTTTATTATTGAGTTTGTGTGTTCTGTATGACTTCTGGATACAAGTCTCTTATCAGATACATGACTGGTGCCCCTTTTTAAACTTGTCTTTTTACTTGTTAAGTTTATTTACCCATTTCTTCCATGAATAAGAGAGATAGACAACATCCCCAACACGGTCCCAACACAGATCTATCACCAGCCTCAGTCAGCCTTAGATCATGAGCATGCACATAATGAACTTTCTTTTTTTTAGAGAGAGAGATTTTATCTATAGGGCATGTGCACTCTCCAGAGAGACAGAAAGCAAGGAATCACCTTCCAGGGGTGATAGCCACACTGCAATCCCTTCTCCTTCATTCTCCTCTTGGGATTTTGGGCACAAGTCCACACATACACACACACACACACACACACACGCCTGATGTGAGTTTCAAGCTGCTAGATCTGGAACTCAAATTACAGTCAGTCATGTGGGAGTCCAGTGACATAACCAATCGCACCATCTGCTGATCTCTTTCTTTCACTCTTGATTTTCATAATTTTAGTCTTCTCTCTCTTTGCTCTCTCTCTGTGAGTCTAACAAAAGTATTATTAATTTTGTTGATCTTTCCAAAGAACCAACTTTTTGACTTTGTTGATTTTATCTTTTGTTTTCTAGTCTTAATTTTATTTATTTCTACTCTTAACATTTTAAAATTTTTCTTATATTTACCTTGTTTTTAATTTGCTCTCCTTTTACTAGTGCCTTATAGTAGAAGGTTGTTATGTATTTGAGTTTTTTTAATGATAGGCATTTCCATTTCCCACTAAATATTACTTTCATTAAATTATTTAAGTTTTGGGTTTTTTTTTAATTTCTATTCATCTGAAAGTATTTTTTATTTCCCTTGTGATCTGCTACTTGGTTCCCTGATTATTAGAGGTGAGTTGCTTAATTTCCACGTGTTTCTGAGTTTCTCAAACTCTTTTCTGTCACTTATCTCCAATTTCATTCCATTTTCCTTGGAAAACATCTTTGTGTAACTCAAAATTTGTTTTATAACCTTAAATATAGTCTTTCCTGGAAAATAATTTCATACACCCTTGAGAATTATATATATTATGGTATTTAGAGGTAGAGTATTCTATAAATGTCTGTTAGTTCTTATTTTTTAATAGTGCTGTTTATGACTTCTCTTTCTTTATCTTCCGCTTAGGTTTCCTATTCTTTATAGAAAGTAGTATTATATTAGTTCTCAGATATTACTTTTGGTTGTTTACATTTCCATTCAGTTTTTCTAGCTTTTATGTTTTAAGGGGCTTTTTTTACTAGGCACATATATTTATAATTGTTCTGTCTTCCTAAAGGATTTAAACTATTAGCATTATAACATGTCTATTTTTGTCTCTATGATTTTTTCTTAACATTTATTTTGTGTGATACTAGTACAGTCACTCTAGCTCTCCTTTGGTTGCTAGTTGCATGGAATATTTTTTTTTCCCACCTTTTTACACTTAACTTACATTTGTCTTTGACTCTAAGTGTCGCCTGTGTGCAGCATACCATTTTGTCATATTTTAATCAATTCTATAAATATCAGTTTTTAATAGCAATGTTTAATACATTTACATTTACTATACTAAGAAGGTAGAATTTGCACTTGATATTTAGCTAAATATCATAGCTTGTTGTTGCTACTATTGTTTTTGTTGTTTGCTTGTTTAGTGACTTTTTCCTTTTTAAGGTTTTTGTCATGGGGAGAGTGTGCTCTCCAGAAAGAAACAGTGAAAAGGAAATCGAGAAATCATCCCCCAAGGGGGATGACCACACCACAGTACATTTTCCTCCTGGGATTTTGGGCATACAATCCATTCTCCTCCTGGCCCCATGTTTAGTGTAAAAACAAAACAAAACAAAACAAAAAACCTAACACCAGATTTCTGGGAATATGTCAGAGCTTTTAAGACCTTGATATGGAGGGACCAGCAGATTGCATAGTGGTTACATTACTGGACTCCCATATGGCCAACCACAGGTCAAGTCCTGGACCTGATGGCTTCAAAATCATACCAGGCATATGTACGTTTGTTCTCAAGTCCTGGGAGGAGAATCGAGAAGAGATTGTAGCATGGCCAGCCTCCCAGGAGGTGATTTCTCACTGTCTCTTTCTCTGTGTCTGTCTCTCTCCGGTGAGCACACATACTCTAAGGGAAAAAAAAGCTTCTTAAACAAACAAACAAATAAGCAAGCAAACAAAACAACCTGATACTGATATCTCCTTCTCTGACTTCACCTTTTAAGGTTTTTCATTAGCTTATTGTTTGCCCCAATTCAGCCAGCCTTTGCTGTTCAGCCTTGCCTTTGATTATTTTTTACAAACTTTACCCAGGGAAAAAGTTGTTTATATTAAGCAAGCCCTAAGTTGGGTTAAATAAACACGGTGTTCAGAGTGGAGTGTTTCAGGGAACAAACAGACAAGTCAAATAATGAAAACTTCCCAATAAGGGGGATTCGAAGGTGCTCCAACCCTATCCTTCCTTTTCCAGTGGACCCCAAGTTGCTGGTTTTCATTATTTAAAGGCTGTTGAGTTTCATGGCTACTGTGGAGCTGGGAAGGGTGAATGGGCAATAGGGCTGGTTAATATACCACAAAGCTTTCTGTTCTATCTAGATTTAGCTGGGGGTTTTTGTTGTTGTTGTTTTGATTTGTTTGCTTGTTTGTTTTTAGTGAATGCTCTCCTGATTGCTGAAAGCCATTAGCTAATTTAAAGAATTCTGAAAATGTTTATTCTGAAATTTTTTTCCCAGCTTTCTCATTGTATTTATGGAGGAGAGAACTGTACAATAGAATTATTTTTACTGCCATCACTCCAGCCTAAGTTTTTGTTTGTTTGTTTATTGTTTGTTTTTAGTTTTTGTTATAAGGCATGTGCACTCACAGGACAAGAAAGGGAAAGACAGAGAGAGAGAAAGTGACAAATCATTTCCCAGAGGGGATGGCCATGCCACAATACCTTCTCCTCCATTCTCATCTCAGGATTTTGGGTATGTATGCACACACATCTAGTGTGATTTCCAAACCACTGAGCATGGGACCCAAATTGCACAGTTGGCCATGTAGAATCCATCCACCCTAAACTCCACGCCACCTGTTGGAAAGTCTAAGAGGTTTTCATTGAGCATCCTCCACATTTAAGGAAATTAATATCTAAAATGTCTGGAACAAATGATCTATAAATTAATGATCATTCTGATCCTTAGTTTCATCACAAACAAAGTGGTAATAACTGCTCCAAATAGTTCAGAGAGAAGGCACACAGTCAATGTGAGAGTGAATAACATCACTGTTGCTGTCATTAGTTGCACATCATTTTTTTTCTTTTTTAAAATTTATTATCATCATAATCTTGTCCATATAACATTGAATCACATATAACTTTACAGTGTATTACATTGCTTTTTTTTTTTTTATTTTATTTTTTCTTTCTTTTTTTTTTTACATTTTTTAAATACATTCAATCACATTATTTAGCATACAAGGTGATCATTTCAATATGTGAACATTTCTCCCCGGTCCAGTTCATCAAAATATAAAAATACTACCTCCCTGTCTCAAAAATGCTATCTCCATATCCCTCCTCCAAATGTTTTTCCCCAGGCCCTACTCCTCCACACAGACCGCATCTGGCATTCACACCCATGTCTTGTGTGTGTACATCCTTTAGCCCATCAGTTTCAGTTATAGAGTGTGGACACTCAGTATATATTAAGTGGGGACATACAGTGTCTCTCCTTCATAGCCTGGGTTATTTCACTCAGCAGTAAATCTTCCATATTCTTCCACTTTCTGTCAAAAGCCAGGGTTTTGTTATTTTTTATGACTGAATAGTATTCCATAGAATATATGTGCCACAGTTTTTCAATCCATTCATCCGTGCAGGGGCATTTGGGTTGGTTCCATGTCTTAACAATCGTGAAAAGTGCTGCAATAAACATCGATGTGCAAGCACTTTTCCAATGAAGAATTCTTCTGTCCTTTGGGTAGATGCCAAGGAATGGGATTTCTGAATCATATGGTAGTTCTATTTGTAGACTTTTGAGGAATCTCCAAATTGTTCTCCACAGAGGTTGGACTAATTTACATTCCCACCAGTGACTGGGGTTAGGTGGTATCTCATTGTTGTTTTGATCTGCATTTCCCTTACGATGAGGGATGTTGAGCATTTTTTCATATGCCTTCTGGCTATTCATATGTGATTTTTTTTCAGTTCCTTCTCCCATCTTTTAATAGGGTTCATCATCGTTTTTCCAAACAGCTTCTTTAGTTCCTTATGTATTCTGGTTATCAATCCCTTATCTGATGCAGCAAATACAAAAATATTTTCCCATTCTGAGGGCTGTCGATTCACACTTATTACTGTGTCTTTAGCCATGCAGAAACTTATAAGTCTGATGTAATCTCACTTGTCTATTTGGGGGATTATCAACTGTGCTTTGGGGGTCTTATGTGAGAAGTATTTCCCTACCCCAATGTCTCCCAGAGTTTTCCCAGTGTTTTCTAGAAGCAGTTTAATAGTTTGGAGTCTTAGATTTAGATCCTTGATCCACCTTGACGTGATTTTTGTCAAAGGTGAGAGGTAGGGGTTCAGATTCATCTTTCTACAGGTGGAAATCCAGTTTTTCCAGCACCATTTGCTGAAGAGGTTTTCCTTTTCCCATTGTATTGACTGGTACCCCTTGTCAAAAATCAGTTGACTGAATGATTGGGAATTTATTCCTATGGACTCAGTTTTGTTCCATTGGTCCACATGTCTGTTCCTGTGCCAGTACCATACTGTTTTGATTACCACAGCTTTGTAGTATATTTTTGAGTCAGGGAGAGTGAGATGCCACCCACTCCACTCTTCTTGTGTAGAATTGCTTTGGCAATACGGGGTCTTTTATTATTCCAGACGAATTTTATGATTGTCTTTTCTAGATCTGTGAAGAATGTGTCTGGTACTTTGATTGGCATTGCATGAAATAGGTAGATTAATTTGGGTAGCATTGCCATTTTGGTTATATTAATTCTTCCAATCCAGGAACATGGGATGCGCTTCCACTTTTTTGTGTCATTTTCAATTTCTTTTTTTTTAGCTTCTTATAGTTTTCCTTGTGGAGGTCTTTAACTTCTGTGGTTAGATTTATCATTTTTTATCCTTGATACTTGAGAGTGGGCCTCTTTCAAAGTAAAACTGCACAAGTCTTCTTGCTCTGGATTGTTCAAAATTACTGATTTCTTACTTGATTCAGAATTGAGGTTGACTCTTAAGTTTTCCAGGAATATCTCTGGTGCCATTGATACCAGAGTGTGGTATCAATGAAAGTGTGCTCCAGAATACATAGGCTATCAGATACCTAGGGAACCTTGGTTAGTGAAAAAAAAATTATGGATGAAATCAGACCTGTATGTTGCCTGATGTTCTTCAGTTTGGCCAGGGAGTGATTTTTTTGTTTATCTGTTTGCTTTTATTTGTCTATCTAGGAAAGCCTAGCAGCATGTACTTTTTATGTGTTCATGACCTTCTAAATCACAAGTGGAAAGGAGTAATTAATTCAGTCTGCTTTGTAAAGGAATTTTAATCCATTGACTTCTGATGGAAAGCTTCTGATTTTGTCAGTGATCATTATTTTCATGCATAATTTAGTTGATATAGGACCAGCAGTTGGCGTAATGGCTATGTCACTGGACTCCCATGTAGTCAACTGTGGTTTGAGTCCCGACTCAGTGGCTTAAACTCACGCTGTGCACGTGTGCCTGTGTGCTCCAATCCCAAGAGGAGAATGGAGAAAGAATTGCGGCATGGCCATCCCTCCTAGGGGGGCAATTTCTTGCTTTCTATCTCTCTGTCTGTCTCTATCTTTCTGGCAAGTGTACACCCCCTATAGCAAAAACATCTCCCCCCCCAAAAAAAAAGAGAGCGAGAGAGAGTTAGAGTAACATAATTTAGTTGATATCAGCATTTTTAATGAGAATCATTTTAAGGAACTCAAGTATATGGCAAGAACACACACTGTTCTCATGAGAAATGGATGATGTAGGTGGACCTTTCTCCATGGAAACAATCTCCCTGACTCCTTAGGCTCTGACGGTTAGAAGGAAAAGTCCAGGAATGTATGCTTTAATTAAGCACTCAGTATACCAACAGTGTTCCCACTAGTTTCCAGATGGCATTTCCCTGGTCATACCTATTGGTCAGTTCTGCAACTGGTCTAACAGGTAATAATCACGGCAGTGCAGGCCAAAACAAAAGTTAGGTAAAGGAATAGTCAAACCTGTTTGGCTGTCTTAAGATTGTTGCAAAAAGGAAATCTTTGTTTTCATTAGAAAGGAAAAAAAAATGGATAGAGTCAGTGTGTTTGGTCAAGGCTGATTGAATCTTTTGAAGTTTTTGATGACCAACAAATCACCAATTTCACAGCCTGTTTCATGTATCAATCTTGGCTTTTTCCAACCTCCATGCCTTTTCAAATATATCATCCCCTCTGCTTGGAATGCCTTACCAATGCTTTGTTCACTTAGAAAATGTTTGTGTCTTCGTCAAGATTATTCCTTGGTGAAATGCAAATTCTCCTACCTCTTTTTTTCATCTCAGGAGTTTAACATTCGCTAGTTTAGCATGTATCTTATGATCCAGATTACCACCATCTTATTTTGCCCTCTGTTGATATTTTCTAGTAGTTGTTACTCTGTTTTGCCCAATTATTTGTACATTTTGTACTAGGTCCTATCTTAAAAACCTCATTTATCCACTCCTTTGTTTCTATTCTTCTTTCAATATTTAGTGAATGCCTCTGTTTGCCAGACATTGCATAAATTGCTTTGCATACTTTTTTAGTTTAAATGTTGCAGCGGATCTATGAGTTTTCTCCATTTTACAAAGGGTTAAGTTCAGATCTACAAAAGACAGTTAAAATATGCTCCAAGTTACAGCTAGTAAGAGGCAGAATAAGGATTTGAATACCAATCTGTCAAATTACAATGCCCCATTTCTTCCCTACTTTAATACACTGGCTCCTCTCTCTTTCTCTAGTTTATGCTGATTTCACTATGAGTGTTCTAACTCAATCTTTCAACACCTTTGTGAGAGTTTTCCAAAAATCAGAAAGGACTTGTGACTTTTTAGTGCTCTAGGTTCATTACAGTGTGACTCCTTAGGGGTGGTCACTGGAAATGGTTCTTGAGAGACACTTGGAGAAAGTAGCTATGAATTAGTGGGATGCAGGTGCACATATTACCCCCCTCTCATCATCAGTGCTTCTACCCTCAGTGAGGATGGTAGTGATACAATAAGCAAGCTGAGCACAGTGAGGCAGCACTTGGGCTGGTAATAGTAGCTTCTCTAGCTTTTTTTTGAAGCTGTCACAGAGCACAATGGTTCCTTAATGAAGTCCAGACTTGAGTTTTTCTTTTGAAATTTTTTAAATCCTCTTTTCTCCACTCCTCTCTTTCCCCTCCCCTCTCTCCTTTGTATCCCTTCCCCTCCTCCAATCCTCTTTGCCTCTCCTCTCACACCCCTCCCCCATCCTCCTTCTTCCTTCTTCCTTCTCCTTCCATTCCCCTCTCTCCTCTTTTTTCTCCTCTTCTTCATCCTCTTCTCTCTCTCCTTTTAATCTAGTCAAGTATCATTTAAGTGTTTTGGTAAGGTACACATTATAATCATCTTGATAAGTAGCTTTAAAAATTTCAGGGAATCAAATCAGAACAGCACTCCAAAACAGAGTACAATATAGGTGTGTGTCTGAAGCTACAGATTAAATTCCAGTTTTCAAATTTGATCTCAGTTGACTTTATACTTTAGAACTACATAGGAGGAAAAATCTGAATAATTTGGTTAAAGCTCTTGATAAATAAATAACATTAAGTACAGTCCTTGAGTGCAGCACAATAAAGATCTCAGCAGGCACTTCAGCCTTGATCAGCTCTTCCTGAGTTCCACGTGATTCCAGGAGAATACACACAATTCTAATAGCTCTTTTTTACCAAGTACCTAAACTTTGTCAGGTACTTCACATGCATTATTTTTAATTGTCACAGTTCTGCAAAAGAGGCTGCTTTCACACACACACACACACACACACACACACACACACACACACATACACATACCCACACACACCCTTTTACAAAGGAGAAAACAGAATTAGTGCTTATGCTGTTTTGCCCAAGATTATGCTATTTGCCACAATTAATATATGGCATTGCTGAGATTTTAGCCCAGTTTCTCTGACTTCTAAATCCATATCTCTGCCACCATGGCGTATTGCTTTGCCAACTAGCAAATAGCTAAGGATAGCTAATAAAAACTTTACTGTCTATGCCTGATAGTTTCTCAGTCTCTAGGCTGAATATTAATTTACTGAGAGATTACTGAATATACCTCATCACACTCTTCTCCATCATTTTCTATATGAAAAAGCTGATGCTTAAAGGAAAATAACAACTTTACCAAAGCCTCATAGTGAGCCAGTGGTGTCAGGGCATGACCTAGACCTCCTTGCCTCATTTCAGAACTCTCACATACTCTTGTATTATTGCAGCTTCATGTATATTTATGCTATCTTCTACTATATTGCAAGATCCTAAAGGGCTTTCTCTTTCTCCTCTACAGATTTTGTCACAGGGCTGTGTCATTGGGCTTTCAGTGATATTTGTTGACTGATATTTTTTGGCAACAACAGAGAGACCCTTTCTGACACTACTAGAACACAGCAACATCCCTAATGTGGTGAACAGAAAACATACATGTTGTGACCGGTGACTCTCTCAATTGGGAACTAGGATGTGCTGGGAATAGACCTTCTTGATTTTCTCAATGAAATATTGTAGAATCTAACCCACATTTTTATAGGGATAAAAAAGCCCAGAAAGGGGAATGGATTTCATAACAGAGCTGGGGCTATTTCTTTTCATTAAAAAAATTATTATTTATTAATTTTATCAATTACTATTATATTTTAATTTGACCAGAGAGAGAAAGGGAAAGTGAGAAAGCAAACTGCCAGGTCTGGGATTTGAATCATGGTCAGCCATGTGGGAGTCCAGTGCCTTTAACCACCACACTACCTGTTGGTCCTGAGACTGTTTCAATTTATACTTCTAGCAGACAATTCATGTGCATGGTGAAAAATTTTAAATTCCAAAAAATTAAAGAACAATAAATAATTTCTGTCCTCCATCTCTCAGATGTGCAGTTTCTTTCTCATAAGCAACAGTTATTTATTAGATTATGTGTACACTTGTGGACATAATATATGCATTTTTTAAAAAATACAATATGTATAAATACACAACTAGATTTCTGTAATGTTTTGTACCTTTGTTTTTTTTTTAATTAATAGCATATTTGGAGATTGTTTTATACCATTTTTATATAGAACCACTTCATTTTTTAATACTGTATTGAGTGATTTTTATCACAATTTATTTACCAGGTACTCTATAATGGGCATTTGGGTTGTTTCCAGTATTCTGTTGTTATAAACAACATTTCAGTGAATGTCTCTGTATATATGTAATAACACACATCTGTAAACATGTGCTGGGTCAAAACATATGTATTGTTTTAATTTGAAAGGCTTTCCCCAATTTTCCACAAAGGTTGTAAAATTATCATGCAGTATTAGGATTTGACAAAATTGGTATAGGAAATAGTAACTATTAATTTTACAAAAGAATTGTGGTCTTGACCTTACTGAAATATTCAACACAGAGGTTCTTTAAATGACGAATCTCCACTGCCCATTTAAATGAGAATTCAGTTTGAAAAATTATGATTTACACATTACTGTTCACGAATACATCTATTGAGTATAACATGCGAAAATGGTAATATGTTTCTGAAATGCAGCTGAGTCTACACAGGCTGTGATTCTAGTCATATTATCAAACCCGAGGTTCTCATGTATTAAAGTATATAGAGAAAAATAAACAAGGGAGTCAGATCCAGCTAGGATGGAGTAAAACTACCAACAGAGGAAGAACCAGTGGTGTGCCTATAAACTGACTTTCTGCAGGCTGTGTATGGGGACCTGATATGCAGCATTTGCTGATTTTTCTGATGTGAATACCTCTCTCATAACCAGATTAAAGCTCCTAATATGGTAAAACTGAATACGAAATTGGGTAGAGATGTTCAGAATTGACTTCTGTGGTCAGCACAAGTCAGCTTCAGCACACTGGAGAGAACCTAAGGGAAGGCAGCTTGAGAACATAAGATCTGAGTCTGACCAAATGTCAGGTGACCTTGTTAGAAGAGAGCTGGACTATTCCTCATAGAGTTTTCCTTGGTGAGGTTGAATCCTGTATTTCTCCATGATGGTTTGTCCAGATCTCATCTGAAGAACACCTTATGTTTGGTGCTCTTCACACTCCTCACCTACATGACCTGAACCTCATTGATCTCCAAAGGAGCAAAAACATGAAATAAATTCAAAGTAAGGGACTTTGTGAACTGTCAGCTGCTATTTCAATGTCAAATATTCATTCTGTTTTAATATGTTTACAGTTGCAAAACTCCATAAACAGTTAACTCACCTGCAGTATTCAATACCAGCAGTTGTCTCCCTTAGCTACACATTGGAAGCCAACACCTAACCCCCAAAGTAAATAAAAGCAGAATCACTGGGAGTGAAAGCAGGCATCAGTATTTTGTAAATTTTTCCCTGGTGTTTCTGATTTACAGCCAAGATTGAGAATTACAACCTTGTAAAACCTGGTCCTGCCACCTAATCACCTTTTGCTCCCACCTCCCTTCTATCTTTCTTTTTTAAATCACACAATGGACACTGCTATTCCAAAATCACACCAAATTCATTCAAAACTTTCAGGTTTTCCATTTAACATTTCTTCTGCTGAAAATTTTCCTTCCCCCACCTCTTTACATTCCTGGGCCTTCCTGTTACTCAGGTCTTAGCTGAAATGACTCATCATAAGTCTTTCTCCCAAACTTTACCTAAATTAACTGCTCTACCATTCTATCACATCACCCTATTTTATTTCCTTCATTGTATATATCATTATCTGAAAGTATCTCATTTATTATTTATCAGCCATTTATTGTTTGTGTTCTTTTATCCAAAGATCACCTAATTTAGGGACAAGGCATTTGTACTATTTACTGTTGTTTTCTCAATTGTCTAGATAGTGTCTCAAGCATAGTAAGTGTACATGCAGGGAACCAGCAGTTAGCATAATGGCTATGTCGCTGGACTCCCACGTAGTCGACCGCGATTTGCATCCAGGACCCGGTGGCTTAAAACTCATGCCGGGCGCATGTGCGTACATGCCCAAGATCCCGAGAGGAGAATGGAGGAGAAAGGATTGTGGCGTGACCATCCCCCCGGGGGGGGTGATTTCTCGCTTTCTGTCTCTCTGTTTCTGTCTGTCTGGCGAGCCCACGCGCCCTATAAACCTCTCAAAAAAAAAAAAAGTAAGTGTACATGCACAAAGATTATTCTTTAACTATCAGAATAGTTCTTGATTATCTTACATGGTTGAGTTCAGTGATGGATTTAAATACTCCATCATGTTCAGATTTAAACTGGGGAGCATAACATACAAGAATATTCATGGCCTCGCTACCCATATAACATATCACTCTCGTTTTCTTCCACTTCCCGATCTCTCGAAAAAGAAGGCCTAAGTGAAATTACTCAGCTAGGAAAGGTGTTCTGGAGCTGGACATTAAAGGACTAGCTTTAGCAGGGAAGTGTATGTGTGTCTATAATGGGGACAGAAAGTGAAGAATAGAATGTTTGCCAGCAGGGCAAGGGCCAAAGAAGAGAGCAGCATAGTTACAAGAGGGTCATTGATGGAGAAAAAGAGAAAACAAGATAGGTTCACTAACTTTAAATATAACCTTTCTAACGTACCAAATTTATTCCATTTTCCAAATAACTTTAATGTGCATTCTATATCATTTGTTTTATACAACTCTATGAAGTAGGCAATGCCAATATTTTTGTCCATCTTTTTAGATGCAGAAACAGACTCCATACTTCCACCTGAATACAAAATAGTAGAGATAGGATTTGACACCTGCTCTTCTAATTGTTAGTCCAATATTCTTTGTATTTCTGTGATATGGAGCATGGAGCCAGACTGTGGAAGATACTAAAAGAAAGGAGTCTGGATTTTACTTCTGCCCCTTCTCACTAGAGCTAACCATGAGGTCAATAGTAGTGAGGGTGTTTATGGCTTCATTACCATGTCTAAGAAGCCTCCTTGTGTAAGTAATTAGCTGAGAGATATGGCTAATGACCCATCTGTGGTATTCAGTAAACTGCCACCTTTGTTTCTGGGTGGGTGGGACAGACAGAACAGTTGCATCTTTGGAGTCACAGGGACCTTGTCATCTCCTAAGTCCCTCTTATAAGATATCTTGCCTTTTGTCATGGCACAGACTGTGTGTGCCTAGAGCTGTCTAGCCTGTTCTCAGGCAAAGAGCAGCTTCCTGGGAGGAAAATATACCTAAGACTCAACAATGTTTGCAAAAGCTTTTCAAAGAAAAGCACTATTGAGTGATTAGGCCAAGGATTCTGGGCCGTCACAACCCCAAAGAATGTTATGTCCATTATCCATCCATGATCCATGTCCATGTATAGACATACTATGTACATACATGATCCTAACAGACTTTGGGGTGATTCTTGTATGTAAAAGTCATTTGGAAGAGAAGCAAGTCTGGTCCCCAGCTTGTCCACCTTCCCACTCTGTGATTTTTTCTTGTTTTATTTACATTCTATCAGTATACATCTTCAAAGCACACAAAAGGAATTTTCCTAGAATTAATATGGTGCATATTAGTCCAACCAAAGATATTACCGTACTCATCATTCTTAACACATAATCTTATACTTTTGTCTCTGTTAAGTGTTTTCTTTGCTTTTTTCCCTGATCCCTTCTTTCTGCCCCCACTGAACACCCTCTTCCCACAATGTTTCTAGTATCCATGGTTGCTCTACTTGCCTCTATACATTCCAATCTCTTAGTTTCTGCCATAGAGTGCAGATATTCAATATATATTAAGTGGTGACATACAGTCTGGCTTACTTCACTTAACATTAAATCTTCTATATTTGTCCACTTTCTACCAAATGCCAGGGTTTCATTTTTTTATAGCTGAGTAGTATTCCATAGTGTCTATGTGCCACACTTTTTCAATCCACTTATCTGTTCTTGAACATTTGGATTGGTTTCATGTCTTAGTAATTGTGAATAATGCCACAATAAATGCGGATGTGCAAAAGTTTTTTCTTGCACCCCTGAAATAAAGCTTATTTCATGAAAGTATAGTCTTTTTAAGGTGTTGTTGAATACAGTTTGCAGTTATCTTGTTGAGACTTTTTGTATTTGTATTCAGCAGGGATATTGTTCTGTAGTTTTCTCTTTTTATGTGATATCCTTTACTTTTGGATCTTTATTTGAGTAGAATGGAGGTTAGCTCTTTAAAAGTTTTATCGTATTCAAAAGTGAAACCATCATCAGGACCTGGGCTTTTCTTTGGTTGGGAGGTTATTTATTACTGATTCAATCTCTTTGTTATTGGTCTATTCAGGCTTTATATGTCTTCTTGATTCAATCTTGGTAAACTATATGTGTCCAGAAATTTGTGCATCTCATCCAGGTTTTCTTGTTTGTTGGTATATAGTTGTTCATAGTATTCTCTCATGATCTCTTGTATTTCTGTTATGTCTGCTATAATATTGCCTGTTTTGTTCCTTATTTAATTTATCTGGTTCCTTTCTCTGTTGTTCTTAATTAGTCTAGCTAATGGTGTGTCGATTTTGTTTATCTTCTTAAAGAAGCAGCTTTGGGACCAGCAGTTAGCATAATGGCTATGTCGCTGGGCTCCCATGTGGTCGACCACGGTTCAAGTCCCAGACCTGGTGACTTAAAACTCACACCGGGCGCATGTGTGTACATGCGCAAGATCCCTGGAGGAGAAGGGATTGCGGCGTGGTCATCCCCCTCTGTCTGTCTGGCCAGCGCACGCGCCCTATAGCAAAAAAAAAAAAAAAAAAAAACCCCCCAAAAAAACCCCCAAAAACAAAAAAAAAAAAAAAAAAAAAACGAAGCAGCTTTTGGTTTCATTTATTTTCTGTATAGTTTATTTATTCTCGAGTTCATTTATTTCTGCTCTAATCTTTGGTTTTTCTTTTCTTTAATGTTTTTGTTTTGTTTCTATGTTGCTGTTTTTACAGTTCACTGAGGTATACCATTAGGTTATCTATTTGCCATGTTTTCATTTTTTTCTTGTGAACACTAATTGCTATGAATTTCCCTCTTATGACTGACCTTGTTGTGTCCCATAGATTGTAAAAACTCATGTACTTGTTATAATTGATTTAAATGATTTTAAAATCTAATCTTGGGACCAGCAGTTAACGTAATGGCTATGTCGCTTGAAGTTCCAGAAATACAAGAGAGAGTAGATCAGAAAAAAGAATAAGTAGGGTTTGATAATATTTTTTCTTTTAATTTCTTTTGTACATTCAATCACTATACATTACTACAGCTTGTAAAACAAACTTACCAAACATGAATACACTTCAAACCAACCCAATTTAAGATACTATACATGTACTCATTATCATTGGTTTCCAGTAATCTTTTTATTTCAGTCTTAACTTCATCAGTAGTTGTGAAGTCATTCAGGAGTTGGTTGTTTAGTTTCCATGTGTTTTTATTTTCAAGGTTATTTCTTGCAGTTAATTTCAAGTTTAATTCTTTTTGTCAGAAAATTTGCTGAATATAGTTTCTATATCTTTGAATTTTTCAAGGCTTGTTTTGTGCCCTGTCATGTGACCAGTCTTTGAAAATGTTCCATGCAGGAGTGAAAAGTATGTATATTTTGTGGTTGTTGGGTGGAAAGTTCTACAGATGTGTGTCAAGTCCTCTTGATTTATGGTATCATTTAATTCTTATATCTCTTTCCTTAATTTTTGTCTGAATGATCTGTCCAAAGGAGACGAGGTGGGGGGATGTTGAGATCCCAAAAAATTAGTGTGTTTTATTCTATTTCTCCAATGTGCTGATTTTTTTTTTTTTTTTTTTTTTTTTGATGTCTTTGGGTGCTCCTGAGTTGGATGCATAGACATGTTATATCTTCTTGGTGAATTGGCCCTTTTAGTACTATATAGTGTCCTTCTTTGTCTCTTCTTATTTTTTTGTTTTAAAGTCGATTTTGTCTGATATCAGTATCACAATTCCAGCCTTTTTTTTTTTTTTCCATTTACTTGGATTATCCTTTTCCAGCACTTCACTTTCAGTCTATGCTTGTCTTTATCTATGAGGTGTGTTTCTTTTAGGCAGCATATAGGGGGCTTGTGTGTTTTAATTCATTCAGCTAGTCTTTGGCTTTTCATTGGAGAATTTAATCCATTAACATTCTATGTTATTATCAACATTTGCAGACTTATCCCTGCCATTTTGTTAGCCATTTTCTTGATTGGTTGTATTCTCTTATTTCTGTTTGTCTCTTTTTAGTTTTCCTGATGTAGTATTAGTATGCTTTTCAGTACTTCTTGAAGGCTGGTCTAGTGTTTCTGAATTCTTTCTGTTTATGTTTATTTGAGAATGATTTTGTCGTTGTTGTTGTTCTTACCATATGAAGGAAAGTCTTGCCAGGTATAATATTCTTGGTTGAAATTGTTTTTCTTTTACCATTTTGAATGTATATTCCCATTCTTTCCTTGCATGCTTTGTTTCTATTGAGAGATATGATGTTAGCCTAACAGGATAAACTTTGTAAGCAGCCTGATGATTTTCTCTTGCCATTTTTAGAATCTTGTCTTTGTCTTTGGTTTTGATCATCAGTCTGGCTATGATGTGCCATGGAGAGGGTCTTCTTAAGTTGATTCTGTTTGGGGTTCTTTGTGTTTTTTTATGGTCTGGATGTCTGTTTTACTAGCTTTGGAAAGTTTCTTGAAAGTATTTAATGGTATAGATTGTTCTATGTATTTATTAGATTCTTCACTTTCTTGAATACCAATAAAATATTGTAATGGTATATAGTATTGTCTGTATGTTGTCCTCTTTCTCTTTTGGTTATTTTTTCATCCTTTTTGGTAGTTTTGTCTAAGTCAGAGATTTTGTCTTCTACATCAGAGATGTTATTTTCTGCATGGTCTAATCTGCTAATAATACTTTCAAGGGAAGTTTTGATTTCCTGTCCTCCCTCAAGTCATGAAAGTACTTCCTCATGTCCTGGAATTGGATGTCTGTTTTCTCTTGGATCTCATTTAGTTTTGTCAATATGAATATTCTGCATTATCTTCCTGACATTCCTGTCAATTATTTTGTGTTGTCCATGGTTGATGAGGACTTGTTGTGTCCCCTTGGATGAGAGGTATTTACTTGTTTTCTCATATTTTTTGTGACTCTGAGTTGGTTATTTATTTATTTATTATTTAGTTTTTTTTTATTTTGGAGTAAATTTTGTATTATCAAAGGAGAAAGACAGCTCTAGTTCTCAGGTGTGTTCTTGGTAGAGGACTATGTCTCCCAATAAGAAGACAGTGTTTTAGCCAGCTTCAAATGTTTAGTTATTCTCCCAGCCGTTCAAGACCACATGTATGTAGAGCAACAAGTTCAGGAAATGCAAGAGAGAATTAGGTTAGGAACCCCAGTGCAGCCCCTCTGGAGTAGTCACTCTCCCACTCTCCTGATCTTACTGAGACCTCCACTGGCATTTAAAATGAGGGAAACAAAGGCAGAGTGTGGGGACATGGAGGGAGGAGGAGTTCAACAACACACACCTGCAACATTAGGGCATAGGAGCCCCCTGAAGCCCCTCCAGAGCAGTCACTCTCTAGCTTCCAGTATCTTGCTGGTTCCTGCACCAGTATTCAAACTTCTTGTGATTTTTTTTGACTATTCTGCATTGCCTCACTCGTTGAAGGGTGAGAGCCCATCAAAAGGGCTTATCATATTGAGAGCCCATCAAAAGGGCATATCAAATAGAGAAAGGATCACCCTCACAGATCATATAAGCTGTCTTCTAATTCTGTTTTTGCCACCTAATAGCTGTTTAATAATGAAGACAATAGCATGACTCTTCTCAGTTTTTACAATGTAATGCCACTGGTATAGGACAGTTCTCCTGGCTTACTTCTTGTGTGTCAAACAGGATTTTTCAGAATGAACAACTTTAAGGAAGCCTAATTATTTATTGGCCTCATATTGTGTGGCAGCACCAAGGGAGCTGACAGGGGGCAACAGAATCAGGGAGTCTGTGGAAAAAAATTCTGAAGGCTGTTTAATTATTTTTGCTTCTGATGGACCACTGAATCATGCTTAAATTTATGATGGAAGAACATGACCATGAAGAAAGATACAAAACACTATCAGACAGTCAAGGACTTCAAAGCCAACTGGCAAGTACAGGACTTCATGCCAGTCCATTATGTGATCATGTACAGTAGTCAAGTGTTTGGAATTGTTCTAATAAGACAATTATCAAACATCAGAATGATTGGTCTTTTTCCAGCTCTAGAATGTGGCCTCTTTTACTTTGACATGAGAAAGAATTTTGTATTTTGCCATCATTTCATAATTGTGAGACATTGATTATAGGTTGTTAATATAAATTTGCTTTATATTTATATATAAGATCATTGGGAAAATCATGACATATTTTTCTATGTAAAAATGCATCATGACTTTTTTGATAACCCAATAAAATCAGCAGTGCCAATGCTCTGTGGGTAATATTTGTGGTATCTGAGGATAAGGAGCTGCATGGGAGTTTATGTTTCTGTATTAGTTATTCAGTCACTTAAGTTACAATATAGGAATAGAGTTTTTTCTGCAACCACTACAAAACCAGCCCAGATCCCACTTACACACTGCTGTCAACTGAAAGCAGAGAAGGCACTCACAGGGCCATATACTTCCTAGAAGAAGAACAAAGGTGCCTGCTACACTTAGAATGCCTTATCTTCCGACTATAACCACCAACACCATGTCTCCATTATTTGCAGTTTCCAAATTTTGTGCTAGCACTACCACACATTTGTTGTGACTTAGGGGAGCCTCCCCAGAGGAGAGATCTTTCAATACTTTGTGTCCATTTTCATAACTGAGGAGTCAGGAATCACGTTGGGGAATTTCTAGTAAAAGGCTTTTAACATCCGAAGATTCTCTGTTTTTAATCAATCCCAATTGGTAAGAGCTACAAGGAGATAGATAGTGTGTTTTGGGGGTAGGGAAGTCACATAACAGAGAGACCTGCAGTCAAGAAAGTTCGGGGTAACCACTTGACAGGTATGCTACAGAGATTACCAAGGATATGACACCAAGCTAGTCAAATATCACTGATGAACATAGATGCAACATTTCTCCACAAAATATCAGCAAACCAAATTCAACAACACATTTAAAAAATCATTCAACATAAATCAAGTGGGATTTATTCCTGGGTTGCGAGGATATTTCAATATATGAAAATCAATAAGCATGATTTACCATATTAACAAAATAGAGGATAAAAACCATATGAACAGCTCAATGGATGCTGAAAAGGCATTTGACAAATTTCACATCCTTTCATGAAAAATCTTCCCAATAAATTCGATATAGGAAGAACATTCCTCAGCATAATAAAGGTAATATGTGACAAACCTACAGGTGAAAGCTTTTTCACCTAAAATCAAAAACAAGAGAAGGATCCTCACTTTCAACATATCCATTCATTATTGTACTGGAAGTCCTAGCCAACCTTTCTTTATCATAAAATGGGGAATATAATAATATCTATTATACTTCCTTTATAGAACATTATTATTAAGCTTTCATGCTAGCTAAATGAGAGGGATTATTGTTAAAAACACCGATAAATTCATCCTTATATTTGGAGAAATAAATAAATAAATAAGCAATAACAACAACCCAGTGATCATACATTGCCTTTGCAACTATTTGACAAGATGATAATTCAGACAGAAGGGGATTGAAAACAACCTATAGAGGTTGTCTGGTTCATCCCCAAACTCTGTAGCTAATCCAAACTATACGGTTGAGTCATGGTTTTATCTTTAAAATAAAAGAAAGAGATTCTTTCCATATCCACTGTTGGAATCCTCGGCCACTTCTCTCACTAGTAAGTATCATTGCAAATATTAAGTTCATGTGTCATATACATATATTCATATATTTGGGTGTTTTTTTAAATTTTCTATTATCAGACATATATGCATATATGCCCAGACAATTCAGGAACTCCCATGTACTTAAATATACATGAGTATACGTGGATAGCATGTTGTTTATGCCTGTGCTACATACGTCTCTCAACACCAGTGCCTCTCTGAAGAGACATTAAGCATCCTGATTTTTGGAGGGATTTAACATCTTTTCCTTTCTTTCTTTTATTTATTATTTATTTATTTATTTATTTATTTTGTGTGTGGTTTTTGCTATAGGGTGCATGCACTTGCCATAAAGACAGAGAGAGACAGAGAAATCACCTCCCGGGGGGATGGTCATGCCACAAGGAGGGATTTAGAAAACAAACAGAAGACACCAAATTGCTCTAGATATAATAGACTTTGTTATAGTAAGCTACTATCCTAATAAGACAGAGTAAAGGACAAGAAATAATTACTGATTTTTTTAAGAATTATTTTATTGAACTTTAAGTAATACTTAAGCCTTTCAGGTGAAAGTGTTTGCAGATAGATTACAGAAGAAATCCAAACATCCTTCAAGATTACTAGAATTAGAAAATATTTTAATGATTCTAGTCTTCTAGCCCAACACCTAATGAAGCAAGAATCCACGTGCATCTGAGGTGAGCCCAGCCCTATTCCTTTTACTGCAAAAGCCTCTGCTGCAAACCTTGTCTACTAGCACAACACCTAGTGAAGTGAGGTAGGCAGTCTCTGTCTTCTTTCTGCCTCTGTTTCTCTCTCCCCTTCTCTCCAAATTTTTCTTTATGTATATATTTTTAAAATCTCTAAGTCTGTAAGTACTAGCTCCAAACTCTGACCACCTCTCCTTTATCTTGCAAATTTCATAATCCATGCACATCTGAGATGGACCCATCACTGTTCCTTTTGCATGGCAGGTGATTTTCTTTCTTTGCCTTTTAAAAAAAAAATTTCCCCTTGGGACCAGCAGTTAGCATAATGGCTATGTCACTGGACTCCCACATAGTCGACCGTGGTTCGAGTCCCGGATCCGGTGGCTTAAACTCACGCCGGACGCGTGTGCATGCGTGCCCAAGATCCTGAGAGGAGAATGGAGGAGAAGAGACTGCAGCGTGGCCATCCCCCCGGGAAGTGATTTCTCACCTTCTGTCTGTCTCTCTCATGAGTGCACGCACCCTATAGCAAAAACCTCTCCAAAAAAAGAAAAAAAACTTTCCCCCCTTTTATTGTTATTGCTGTTGTTGTTGTTGTCATCTTTTTTCCTTTGTTTCCTTTTCTTTTACCAAACTTCCTCACCTTTCCTCTCAACTTTCACACATTGACTGTCTAGACAGGTCTAGGTGCACAGTAGCAAAGCATCTGAATACTTTTAGCATCATAGAAAAACCTCAACCCCCACTGAACTGCTACAGAAAAAGAGAAACTCATCTTCATAAATCTGAATTTAAATATCTTTCTGTGCATACCATGTTGCAAAACAAAGTAGTAGAGGAGAAATAGGCATAGAAAGTATCTCACAGTAAACTGAAGCTTATGAGCTAACAATTGCAGAAATCTCCAACAAATTAGCCAAACATTAATATACCACCATATCACTAAAAATCAGAGAAGAGAGACTGCAAAGGGAGCAGCAGGGAGAAATATGGAGCTACAGAGAGCAAGGTGCATCTCCTCCCCCACATCTCTGAGCTCTTAGTTGAAACACTGCAGCTCACCCCAGGTGCACCTGTCCTTCAGAAACTAGGAAGCCTTTGTACTATCCAGTTTTATCAACAAAAGTGCAGGTTGTTCGGTGAGGATCAGGGAAATGGATCTGCAGAGGTTTTGCATGTGATCTTCTCCCACACACCTCTAACACTCAAAAGTAACTCCAAGAAAGTAGGAAGAAACATATAATCCATCAAATGACCAGAAACTACCATAGAGTCACAAGAAACATGGGAAACCAAGAAAATATCTCTCCCCCAAGGGAAAGAACAGCCTTCCATCATCCACAGACAGAACAATGGGAATTGTGGAAATGTCAGATAAAGAATTTAAAATATTCATAGTGACAAAGCTAACAGAGATGCAAGAGAAGGGAGACAACAAACTCCAGAAGATGCAGGAGAAAAGATACAATGAGTTCCAGGAGCTGAGGAAGTTATTCCACAATCTGAAAGAAGAAATACACACCATAAAAAAGAATCAAGTGGAACTGTTAGAGATGAAGGCTGTAATAAAGGAAATCAAAACCTCCCTCAAAGAATTAAAAGTCGATTAGATCATGAAGAAGATTGACTCTCAGATGTAGAAGACAGAAACACTCACCTAGAAAAATCCACCAAAAAGACTGAGAAAATAAGTCCCCAAAATGAGAATAATATACAAGTAATACCAAATACGATCAGATGCCTGAACATCTGGATATTCGACATCCCACAAGATGAAGAAACTAATCAGGGCATCAATAATCTATTCTATGAAATCCTGGAAGAAAACTTTCCAAACTTAGAAAGGCATTCAAATATCCATACCCAAGAAATACAAAGGACCCCACCTACATAGAATCAACCCAAGAAGATCTTCTCCAAGACACATTATAGCCAGATTGACCAAAACCACAGACAGAGACAAGATACTGAAATTGGCAAGAGAGAAACATTAAGTTACTTTTAAAGAATACCTCATTAGGCTAACATCAGACCTCTCATCGGAAACAATGCCAGCAAGGAAAGAATGGGAAAATATATTCAAAGTCTTAAATGGAAAACAATTTCAACCAAGAATACTATACCAAGCAAGATTATCCTTCATATGGGAAGAAAAGATAAAGACATTCTCAGATAAACAAAGCCTGAAATAATTTACCAACACCAGACCAGTTCTTCCTGAAGTTCTAAAGGGAGTGCTACACCAGGAAAATTAAAGACAGACAGAAATAAGAGAACAAAAAATGACCAAGAAAAAGGCCAACCTAATGGTAGGGACAAGTTCAGAAATATGAATAATAATGTTGAATGTTAACTTCCAGGACATTTAAACAGAATGACCAGACCACAGTTACATTGCAAATTCAACAAAAGAGATATTACATGAGAGTGAACTGGTGAGATAGAATTCTAGGCCTTTTCTCTAAAACATTACTGATTTTCTTCTGTGCTTTGTCTTCCAGATTTAAGAATTTGGGTTCTCTTGTGAGTTGTTGATAGGTTCAGCAATTTGTTATTTTTTTTTAAATTAAAACAAACTTTTCTCCCTTCCTGACCCCTTTACAATTGGAAAATATTTGTAAGCTTTCTTATTTTGTGACCAAATGGTTATTTCATGAGTTTAATAATACAATAGTATCTGTTGCCTTGCATCAGAAATTGAATTCTTATGGGGCTTTGTACAAATAACAGACCAAATTGAGACTAACCTATTTATTCTTTGCAAATAAGTTAGTTTATACTCTCTTTAGTAAAAAGGGGAATGGAGAGAGAAAAAATATTTTAGAAGAAAATTACAGTGTATTTGTCACTAGATTTTAGCTTTGTCCACGTTTTTAGTTTAAAATCTTTCATGAATCAATAAAATGTGAAAAAAAAGAGTTTAATATGGAAAGGAGGGAGGTGAAGGGAGAAGAAAAAAAAGTAAAAGTTGTTTGACATAAAATGAGAAGCTGTTTGCTGATGTTAATGTATATAGTAGTAGCTTTGTCTTGACTGACATGCATGGTATTCATGCTGGAGAAAGAAATGTTATACACTGTAAAGACATGTGATTAAATGTAAATAAATAGGAAATATTCTAATGATTCTCCCAGTCCATGTTATCAGTGGGGTCCAGAGAGGGAAAAGAACTCACCCTCTGCCATTTTTCACCCTCCTCCCACTTTATCTCTGGTGTCTACAGTTGCTATCCATTCCATTTTTCCCCCCTCACATTTTATTGATTCACAAAATATCTTAAATGATCTAGCTACTTTCAATAGCAAGTTCAACTGATATATACATATCTGTGAATACATTTCTTACTTTAGGCATGAAACTCTGAGTAGAATGAATATACAATAAAGTAGCACCTAACTGATGCTATATAGTTTACTGTGGTCATTAAATAGGCATTTTTAATACATATTTTAATTTCAAGAAAAGCAGTTTCAACTTTAATAAATAAAAACTTTTAAAAATGCTAAAAAAGCTTTGCATAAAGCCTAAAGCCAGGAAACAGGTTAGGATTCTGTTCAAATAGTAGGTAAATGAACCTATTGGCAGCTCGAGACAGGACAAAAATTCTGGGAAAAAAAAAAGCCTAGAAGAAAAACAGTAATGTTTTAGTTGAAGGTCATAGGATTCTATATTCTATTTCACCAGTCCAGTCTCATGTACTTAATCTATCTTTTGTTGTGTTCTGATCTTCCCGATTAACTTCTGGGACATAATATTCAACTCCAGACTTGTCCTGACCATTACGTTGGCCATTTTTTTAGTTGTTTTTGAACTCTTATTTCTGTATGTCTGTATTTAGTTTTCTTGATATAGCACTCCCTTCAGAATTTCTTGGAGAGCTGGTCTTATGTTGGTAAATTCTTTCAGGTTTTGTTTATCTGAGAACGTCCTTGTCATTTCTTCTCACATGAAGGATAATCTTGCCCGGTTCTTGGTTGAAATTGTTTTTCCCTTAACACTTTGAATATGTTTTCCAATTCTTTCTTTGCTCACATTGTTTCCAATAAGAGGTCTGCTGTGAGCCTGATGGGAAATCATTTGTATGTAACTTGATATTTCTCTCTTGCCAATCTTTGTATCTTGTCTTTGTGTTTTTAATCAATCTGGCTATAATGTGTCTTGGAGAAGATCTTCTTGAGTCAATTCTATTTGGGGTCCTTCATATTTCTTGGGACTGGATCTTTGAATGACTCTATAGATTTGGAAAGTTTACTTCCAGGATTTCATGGAGTAGGTTATCAATGCCCTTATTAGTCTCTTTGCATTCTGAGATACCAATTATCCAGATGTTTGGATGTTTGACGGTATCTAATATTTCTCGTATATTATTCTCATTTTGGGGAGCAATAATTTCAGGCTTTATGGTGGATTTTTCTAGGCCAGCAATTCTGTCTTCTACATTTGAGATTTGATTTTCTGTATGATCTAGTCTACTTTCAATATGTTTAAGGGAAGTTTTGACTTCCCTTATTTTAGCCTTCATCTCTAACATTTCCATTTGATTGTTTTGTGTGTGTGTGTGTGTGTGTGTGTGTGTGTGTGTGTGGTGTATATTTTCTCTTTCAGATCCTGTAAGAATTTCTTCACCTCCAGGAACTCATCAGCTCCTTTCCCCTGCCTCTTCTGCAGTTCATTGCCTCCCTTCTTTTGCATCTCTGTTAGCTTTATCACTAAGAATATTCTAAATTCTTTACCTGACATTTCCATGAGTTTCATTGTACTGTCTGAGGATGAAGAGTGGTTATTCCTTTCCCTTGAAGGAGAAGTATGTTCTTGATTTTTCATATTTCTTGTGACCCTGCGGAGGTTTCTGGCCATTTGATGGATTGTGCATTTCTTCCTAATTCTTGAAGTTCCATCTGAGTGTTCACAAGCATGCAGGAGAAAGTGATCTGCAATCTATCTTCCATTCCATTTTTCACTCTTTGTGTGACAGAGTCGATGGGAATTGAGGATTATTCTGACTCTATTTGCATTCAGATGTTTGGATATTATTCACTAGGAATTAGAGAAGAGGAAAAGAGAAAAAAAAGTAAATAAAAGAAAAAATAAAATAAAAGACAATAAAAAGTTTTATATTTCAAATTTGAAAACCAAAATGAAAACTGTGTGGCATGCATGTGTGCTGTGTGAAAGCAGTATTTCACAGCTCAAGTTCAGTAGCCATTTCAGGATGGGCCTGGGTTTGTGCACCTCCTAAATGCAACGGGGAAAGGCACAAATTAGCACAGTAAAGAAGGGGCTTGAGAGGTCAGAGAATACTTTACCTTGAAAAAATTTTTTAAAATTAAAAGACAGAGAGAGACAGAGAGATGAGAAGGATACAGAGGTAGCCCTACCCACTAGAGATGAATCTGGAGGGAGAGTCTCAGCAGCAGATCTTCATTTTTAGTCCCTGAAAACAATATTTCACAGCTCAAGGTCAGTAGCCATTGCCCACTTTTTGTTAATGGTTAATTTGGTTAATTTTTGTTAGTGGTGGCAGATAGGAGTCCAGTTTCATTTTTCTGTAAGTGGATATCCAGTTTTTCCAGCATTATTTGCTGAAGACATTTTTCTTTTCCTCACTGACCTTTGTTGAAAGTCAATTGTCTGTATGTTTTGGGGTTTATTTCTGTGTTCTCAATTCTGTTCCATCTGTACACCTACCTGTTATTCTGCCAATTTATGGTATTTAGATAATACAACTTTGTAATATATTTTGATATCAGGGAGTGGGGTGCTGTTTCCTTTATTCTTTTTGCTTAGTACTTCTTTATTGATGTAGGAACTTTCAAGATTCAACACAAATTGTATGATTGTTTCTATCTCCGTGAGAAATATCTTTGGTAATTCGATCAAAATGGCATTGAATTTGTAGATTAATTTGAGTAGGATTGACATCTCGATTACATTAATTTTTCCAATCCAAGAACATGGGATGTCTTTCTACATTTTCGTATCATTTTCAACATCTTTTTTCAGTTTTTCATAGCTTTTCTTATAGAAGTCTTTGATGTCTTTGGTTAGGTTTATTCCTAAGTATCTTATATTTTTTTGTGGCTATTGTAAATAAGATATTTTTTTTTCAGTTCTACCTCAGCTTGTTCATTGTTGGTATATAAAATTGCTATAGATGTTTGTATGCTGATTTTATATCCTGCCAATTTATTGTATTAATGTTGTGTCTCTCTTATAGGTGTGTGTGTGTGTGTGTGTGTGTGTGTGTGTGTATGTATGTGGATATTTTTGGATTTTCTGTACTTATTATCTGAAAATAGAGATAACTTCACTTCTTTTCCTATTTGAATGCCTTTCATTTTAGTCTCTTTTCTAATTGCATTGGCTAGGACTTCCAGTACTATGGTGAAAAGAAATGGAAAAAGTGAGCAGCCTTGTCTTGTCTCAGTTTTCAGTGGAAAAGCTGAAAGCTTTTCCTTATTCTTTAAGAAGTTAGCTATGCGTTTGTCATGATGGCTTTTATTATGTTGAGGAATGTCCCTTCTATGCCAATTTTGCTGAGAGTCTTAATCACAAAGTCATGTTGCATTTTATCAATTTTTTTCTGCATCTATTGATATGATCATATGGTTTTTATCTTTTCTTCTGTCAATATGATGCATTGCATTTATTGTTTTGCATGTGTGGGACCACTCTTGCATCCGTAGAACAAAGCCCGTCTGGTCATGGTGTATAATCTTTTTAATGTGTTGTTTGATATGATTTGCTTGTATCTGGTTGAGAATTTTTGCATCTGTATTCATCAGGGATATTGGTCTGTAGTGTGTGTGTGTGTGTGTGTGTGTGTGATGTCCTTTACTGTTTTGAGGATAAACGTGATGGAGGCTTCATAAAATGAATTTGGGAAGGTTCCTTCCTCTTGGATATTTACGAAGAGTTTGAGCAGAACTGGGGGTAATTCTAAAAGCTTTATAAAATTCAGAAGTGAAGCCATCAGGGCCTGAAATTTTCTGTGGTGGGAGACTATTTATTACTGATTCAATCTCATTGCTTGTTATTGGTCTATTCAGGTCTGTTTCTTCCTGGTTCAATCTTGGTAAGTTATATGTGTCCAGAAATTTGTACATCTCAGTTGCATTTTCTTCTTTGTTGGTGTATAATCACTCATAGTATTCTCTCATGACCTTTTGTATCTCTGCTATGTCTGTTGTAATATTGCTTGTTTCATTGCTGATTTGATTTATCTGGTTCCTTTCTCTTCTTAATTAATTTAGCTAATAGTGTGTCAATTTTGTTTGAGAAAATAATCTCAAAAAACAAGCTTTTGGTTTATTTATTTTCTATATAGTTCTTTTACATTCCATTTTATATTTATTTTTTTTCCAACTGATTTAGTGTCTTTTTATTCTTTTGGTAATCCTTCCCATAGTTAGCTACTTCCACTGCAGGTGATGAAAATGTTCCGCATCAAATGTTGGCATAGCTGTAGGCATGATCTTTCTCTTTAGTGGAACTCAGAATTAAAACTTTTGTTTCTTGGGGTTTTTTTTCCCCCAGTCCCAGAAGTAGTTTTCACTGTAGACGTTATTTGAAGACAGTCTTATGCTTTCTAGTAGTGGTTTACAACCAGGCTCTAGCTTCTTCAGAAACACTACATGATGGATTTAGTTTAAATGTATTAAACTAACAGGCATTCTCTCAAATGAGTTTAAATGCATTTTATTTTTAGACAACCTACATGACATTTTTTTCCCCTTAGAAACAATGACTCCACTCCAAATAAATCACAGTCAAAATAAACGAAGAGCTCAAGATGACATCAGTCCCATTTGTCTTTAGTCCTGGTGTTCTGTGGATGACAAGCAGCAGTCAGTTATGATGACAGGTGATAGATCCAAAGTAATTGCCAAATTTGTTAACATTTTTCCATTTCTAATCCATCCTTAAAATCATGTATGGGGGTCACACTATCCCCATGGTAGTCCAGTAGAGCAACCATGCCATCTGGATTCATGCCTTCACCAATAAAGGACTGTTGGCTTTTGAAATTAGCAAGAATATGCTTGATTTGTTCTGCAGCCTCTGTCATAAAAGGTTTTACTCTTTCTAGTCTTTCTTCAAGTTTGCCTTTGATTGATTTAATGTAATCTTTGATGTACATCTTGTAGACTTATTTTGTGAAGCTGGTTTCCTGCAAGTGATGGTTCATAACAACATCAACACCAGTGACTACTGTGCTTTTGGTACCTGAGCCCTCAGGGCCTTCAGTGGAAGCATTTCCACCAATGAGCGAGTCATCAATGTTACTCTCTGTCCTACTGACCATCTTCCCCTCTACCTCCAGGCACAGCCCATCCATGATCTCCCAGACCTTGTAAATGTTGGAAAACATCTCATCAGATCTCCTGGACCTTTTAAATGTTGGATAACAGCTCATCATGGCTGTTGAGGTCCCAGTAGATAACCATAATAGCTGCTGGAAGGAGAACACAGTGGCACTTACTGAGTAGGAGCCCAGAGCTTGGAGCGAGTACAGTGCAGCCTGAGCAGCATTGGACGGATAGGGGGGGAACAGGCAGAAAAGACTATTTCGTTTATTTCTGCTCGAATCCTTATTTTTTTTCTCTTGGTATTTTTGGCAGTTTTTTGTTGCTGTTTTTCCATTTCCCTAAGATGTGTCATCAGGTTGTTTATTTGCCAACTCTCTCTCTCTCTCTCTCTCTCTCTCTCTTTTTAAATTGTAGGCACTGATTGTGTCTTATGACTACTTTTGCTATTTCCCATAGATTATGAAATCTTGTGTACTCATTATCATTGGTTTCAATGAATCTTTTGATTTCGGTCCTAATTTTTTTGGTGGTTGTGAAATCATTCAGGAATAAGTTAAGTATCCATTTGTTTGCATATTTTTGAGGTTTATTTCTTCTTATTTCTGCAGTAAACTTGAAGTTTAATTCCATTGTGGTCAGAGAAAATGCTGGGTATTGTATCTACACCTTTAAATTTGTAAAGATTTGTTTTGGACCCTACTGTTTTGTACCCAATTTGTTTTGTACTCTATTTTCTGTGATTGATCTTCTCAAATGTTCTATGATGAAAAAAATGTATATTTTGTGGTTGGGCGGAAAATTCTATAGATGATTATCAAGTCTTTTGATTTGTGGTATTGTTTAGATCTAGTATCTCTTTGCTTAAATTTTGTCTACATGATCTGTCCAGAGGGGAAAGTGTAGTATTAAAATCTCCAGCCCTCTACTTTCAGTCTCTCTATGTTTTTTCCATATCAATGAGGTGCATTTTTTGTAAGCAGCATATAGAGGCTTCCTATTTTTTTATCCATTCAGCCAGTCTGTGATTTTTAATTGGAGAAGTGATTCCATTAATATTCACCGTTATTATTGATATTTGTGTACTTATCTCTCCCCATTTTATAAGCCATTTTCTTGATTATTTTGTGTTCTTTCACTTGTTTGTCTCTTCCCCCCACTGATACAGTACTCCTTTCAGTACTTTTTGAAGTGTTTCTAATTTTTTCAGTTTTTGTCTGAGAATTTTTTTCTTCCTATATGCAACACCAGGTATAGTATTCTTAGTTAGCAATTGTCTTTTAGCATTTTGAGTATGCCCAGCTATACCTTCTTTGCTTGCATTGTTTCATTCAAGAGGTCTGACAACTTAATAGTGTAACTTTTATAAGTAATTTGACATTTCTCTCTTTCTAGTTTTAGAATTTTGTCTTTGTCTTTGATATTAATCAATTTGGCTATTACGTGCCTGGGCATGGATCTTCTTATGTTGGTTCTATTTGACTTCCTTTGTATTTTCCATGTCTGGATATCTGAATGTTTCTATATGTTTGGAAATTTCTCTGCAAGTATGTCATGGAATAGATTTTCTATGCCCTTATCAGATTCCTCACCTTGTGGAATACCAATTATTTGGATATATGGGTATTTAATAGTATTTAGTATTTCTCATATGTTGTCCTCATTTTTTTGTTGTTGTTGTTGTCATTTTTAAATTCTTTTGGTGACTTTGTCTAAGTCAGAGGCTTTGTGTTCCAGATCAGAGATGCTATCTTCTGTGTGGTCTAATCTGCTATTAATACTGTCAAGGAAGGTTTTGATTTTTTATAATATGGTCTTCATCTCTAAAAGTTCTGTTTGATTCAGTTTTATGATATCTTTCTTTATGGAGTTCTTCCTACAGTTCATGGAATGATTTTCTTTCCTTTAGGAGTTGGTTGTCTTTTTTCTCTTGCTTCTCTTTAAGTTTAGTTATGGTAAATACTCTGATTTTTTTTTCCTGATATTTATTTTTTTTCCATAGCTGGAGATAAGTTATTATGTTCCTTTGTGGGGGAAGTATTGCCTGATTTTCTCATAACTGAGGCTCTACTGTAATTTTTAGTCATTTGGTGATGTATTCACTTCTTGTTAACTCTTTGGAGTAGCTTTCTGTAGCTGTGCACTCATGTCCTTTCCTTTTTAGTAAATTAGTTCAGGACAAACTTTCCTCTTTTATAGTGAGTTGCAATGTGGTATCTGCAGCAGCAGTCTTGGGTTCAGATTCTCAAAGAAGAGTTTTTCTCTTTTGACTGGTGGGTTCAGTGCAGGAAGAGGATACCTCCAGAGTCTCACAATGTTCAGATGTTCACATTCTTTATACCTACATCTCTCTAGTCCCTGTGTGGGTGAGGACTAAGCAGCAAAGTGATAATGTAAGATGATTTTAAAAAATGCACATTGTGCATAGTACAACACATGAACCAAATTGGTATTGCCTCTTGACCCTAGACTGTACAGAAGCATCAAGTGAAGAATGGCTGCTTAAGGGCCTACTTTCCCTATGTTCCTATTGGTCACTAGCAATTTAAAAAGTTAGAAATCTCATTGAGTTCTCTGTTGTAGAAGTTTTACCTGTACTAATAGTTTGAAAAACAAGCATCTCATTAGCTTAAATATGATCCTGAATATGATTACAGGTGCTAAAAGAAGGAAGGGTTGATTGAGCCCAAGTTTATGTCATGCCTTTGCTAAAAGAGTGACAATTGATCATTTTCAAAAGGACATTCCTCCTGGCTTTTAGTAAAGGTAAAGTATCTCCTTTTAAAAACCAGAGAGTAATCTTAGTAATGGAGGTATCAGTGGGACCGGAATTGTTCATCCCTGCAAAACATACCCATGAAAACCAAACAATATATGGAACCAGCAGTTAGCGTAATGGCTGTCGCTGAACTCCCACGTAGTCGACCGCGGTTCGCGTCCCAGACCCGGTGGCTTAGAACTCACGCCGGGCGCGTGTGCGTGCATGCCCAAGATCCCGAGAGGAGAATGGAGGAGAAGGGATTGCGGCGTGACCATCCCCACTGGGGGGTGATTTCTTGCTTTCTGTCTCTATGTCTCTCTCTGTCTGTCCTATAGTGAAAACCTCTCCAAAAAAAAAAAAAAAATCTTAAAACCAAACAATATAGTACCTAACTAAACCACCCTGTTTTTTTGTTTTGCTTGCTTGCTTGTTATTTTTATTTTATTTTATTTTATTTTATTTTATTTTATTTTTGAGTTTTCTTTTTTTTTTTTTTTCTATAAGGCACTTGTGCTCACAAGTGACAGACAGACAAAAAGCAAGAAATCTCCTCCCAGGGGGGTGGCCACACCATAATTCTTTCTTTTCCATTCTCCTCTTGGGATCTTGGGCATGCATGCACACACACTCAGTGTGAGTTTTAAGCTGCCAGGTTCAAGACTTGAACTGTAGTTGACTACATGGGCATCCAGAAACGTAACCATTGCACCATCTGCTGGTCCCAAACCATCCTGTTTTAATAACTAGAGTCTGTATCACCAATTTTTCTTTTGTGGCTTTTCTCTGTTCACTTCATCATCTGGTAAAATATATCTTCATACCTTTTCTGTCTAAAAATACTCAAGGAAAGGGATTATGGGAACACATGTATATATTTGTCAATTCTTGTATTTATTCTTCCAGGGAAACAGAAGTACCTGTGTGCCAGCAGAAATGATTGTACCATCGATAAATTCCGAAGGAAGAATTGTCCATCTTGTCGTCTTCGGAAGTGCTATGAAGCAGGGATGACTCTGGGAGGTATGATACTTTTTTTCCTCTTTCTTCTCCTCCTTTCCTTTCTTCTCCCTCCCGCATTCTCTAGTTCTTTCTTTAAATCAAAATTTACTCTTTTTACCTCCAAGGGGGTCAACCATGTTCTAGACACAGGCTGACTCTTTCATATCCAGCATTGCCATCACCCAAATGGTGTCATTCTTTATCCTTAACCATGCTACTCCCCACTCTGGGGCTTGGGATATGAGTCGACAATGTGAAGCAGGGACCAATAGAGGCAGACACTGAGTGATTGTGGATATGACTGAGCATTAAGTTCCCCAGTGGACTTAATGGTACCAGCTTGCTGTTGTTTAATAGTAGTTAGGATGAGAGAAACTAAGGAATCCAGAACTGACACAGGTGCAAGATGACCCAGACACAGGCTGACCCTGAACATCCAGGAATATCTTTCAGCTAACTGCTGCCTATGTTGTAGGGTCTGCCACCTGGAAAGAGAAGCTGCTTCTCTTTTGAGCCTGTGACTAGGCGACCAATCAGAGCTAATTTCCTATGCTATACCTCTCAGGGATGAGCAGACCTTTTGTAATCATTTCTTTTTCTTTCTAAATCTATTGATCATAACCAAATCATTTGTTTTTTCAGTAGCACAGTAGTTTGATAGAAGGAAGAGAGCTCTTTCAAGGATAATTCTCTGAAAAAACCTTTCTGTCCACTGAGCCTGTGTCTACCATGAGTGTTGTCATCATTCCAGAAAGGCTTGATAGAAGCTAACTGGTGCTTACATTTCCCCTCTTCAAATTCTTTATCTATTCATGTGTACATCTGCCAGCCAACAGGGTCCTCCCTACTGTTTGCTGCTTCCAAAACTATGTATCTTACATAAGAAAAGCAAGCTCATTTGTCTATTTTGACTTGGAAATGGAAATTTTTAAAAGGCAAGGCTATTTCTAAGTGCCTAAAACAGTAGTCTTGTACCTGATTATTCATTATCAGCCTAGAAAATTCAAATGCCTAGAATCTAGCCCTCTCCCTTCCCTTCTTAAGGCTAATTTAGAGCAATTGTCCATCTCTGGCATCTGTGAGTTTCTCAGTACCTTTTGTGCCTATATGTCCATATAGATACCAGCCTATTTTCTGACCCTGGAGCAGGCTATGTGTGGCTCTTCATGTAGATACTATATACTCCCCTTATGTAGTAGGCTAGTAGTATTCTTTAAACACATCAAAGTACCTCAAATGAATTGACCCAGGATCTGAGATAGTTTCAAAAGAAGCATTTCAAATAGTAGCTAATATGCCCAGACATCACAGGCAGATGCTCTATGAATAGCTTTCCAGGCAGCCACATCAAATGAGACTCAAATTATCTGAGAAAAACCAACCTTGTTATTGTTTGTTTGGTATACTCAAAAGAAATTCTTTAAGTGTGGTCTACAGTGGGGAAGAAGAAGCAAAACCAGAATAGAAGAGTACAGAGGGAAAGCTGGGAAAGGTGACAAAAAGATTGACAACAGAAATTTTTCTCCATATGAATGTTGCAACCCCATGGTGAGAGTTCTGATACACTCAACACTAGATTATTTAGCCTTCTGTGAATTATATGTAAGAGGTAGGGATTCCCAGATAGAGAACTCCTTGGCTTGCCATATGCTGACATGAATCGTAATCCCACTTTAATATGGATAAAGTTTAATGGTAACAAAAGTTCTTACAACATTTGAATTCAAGTCTTAAAATTAGTTTTATATCTCAGCCAACATCCTCCATTATAAAGTGGTCTGTGATCTGATTACAGTGACCCCTTTTAGAAAAAAAAGCCTGTATATAACTGTTAATTCTATTATACCATACAACAGCCACCAATAACTTTATAAATTAATTTGTTAGAGAGAGTGAAAAAGTAACTTTCAAATTGATTTATTGGGCAGAGTGCTCAAATCAGAGTGGGCTTAGTTGACACAATGAAGACAAGTAAAAAACTGCTGTAGCTCACTTTTGTTTCACTTCTAACCTTACTATATTTACTGAGAGTGTACTATGTACAAGATAGCATGCTAGGCATTGGAACTTCAGACTAGCAAATTTCAAGAAATGCCCACAAGATATAAGGATTTCTGGATGCAATTTAAATGGCTTTGTCCTGGAGTCAGATAGCCCAGCTCTATTACTTGTTGTGTGTCTCCTCTGAGCCTCAATTTCTTCATCTGTCATTTAGTGATATTGCCTTCCTAGAGTTATAATGGCGATCAGATGACATGAATATGAACAGTCCTAACAATTTGAGGATTATTATGACAGTGAGGTCAGTAGTAATTTAACTGTTAAGGCTGTTTGCAACACTTTCTAGTGACTTTGACCCTGGGTTACTTGGCCTGCCCTATAATAAGTAACAGTTCCACCAAGCAGAGGACCATCAGAAATCACTCTGGTTCACTTCAAACCAAAATGTACCACCAAGATCTCATCTGGAATCTTAGTTTAGTAATGAAATTAACCTTATGTTAGTTTTAAGTACCATGTCAGTAAAAACACAGGTGTTAACCCTCTTAAACTACTACCTAAAAATGAGCATCACCATTTTGCTGAACCTATCTTCACATTCCCTGCTTTTCTGCTGCAGCCCCCTTCTGAGTTTATTGTTAACTTGAAAATTCAGAATACATCACATCTTTAATCAAACAAGGAGAAAAAGAAAGGAATCATCAGTACAGAGTGGCCCTTGTTAATACTTTGGCAATAGGTTTACATTTTCATAAGGTTTGGAATGAGCATCACCATTTTGCTGAACCTATCTTCACATTCCCTGCTTTTCTGCTGCAGCCCCCTTCTGAGTTTATTGTTAACTTGAAAATTCAGAATACATCACATCTTTAATCAAACAAGGAGAAAAAGAAAGGAATCATCAGTACAGAGTGGCCCTTGTTAATACTTTGGCAATAGGTTTACATTTTCATAAGGTTTGGATTTAATATAGACAATTTAATGACCTTAAAGGAGAATTCATATAATTTTGTTTTTCTTCTCATCACTCAAATCAAAATTATATACTTTAAAATGGCACTTAGGAATATGGTCTTGGGAAAGTCCCCTCTCCCCTCCAAAGCTTGATTTTGCCATCTTAAAACTGAAATAGTGGGCTTCACAAACGACTTTTCTAGTGATAAAATTTTGTGATTGTATGACTAAAGCCACACAGAGAATTATAAGTTTATGAGTTCTTTCTTGGATTGTCTATTTCTTGCTCCCAGAAGTATAGATACTCAATACATGGATGCTATGACTTGCATAGTAATCTTATCTACCTCCATCACACCTACATAAGATATATTGTACATCTAAAAGTAGATAAGATAGGATAGATTATTGAGGAAATAGACAGTAGAAGGGCTGCCTCTGTATTAGAAAAGCTGATGGCTACTTTGTCTTGAGGCCTCAAGAACTCTGATCTGGTTTTTTGTTGTTGTTGTTGTTGTTTTTCCCTGTAGTGTTCTATTCACTGTTCGGTGATGAGATCACCTGATCTCAGAGATACATAGCTATATGTATATATTTTTATATAGCTTTTCCCTTTCTGCTTCCAGGTCTACCTACCTATCTTTTTCTTGCTTCTTTTCTTAGCAACTCTTAATATTTCTGAAAAGACCCTGGAGGTGGTTGGATTCTGAGGATGGTTCCTTTAAAAACTACCTCCAGGTTCTCAACTGCCCATCCATAGTAATCATGGATCTTTCTTTGTACATGATTCATTTCTGGCTGCATTTGAAAACCACATATTGCTAATTGCTTCAAGAAATTAAATCCTTTGACTATTTCTCATTGACAAAAATTCTGTATACATAAAGACCTTTCCTCCAGTGAATTAGCTGTGTCTGTTGTCACACCCTGTAATCAGAACAAATGCATAGCCATCTTTTGGCACATCCCAAAGATATACTACCAGTTTCCAAGATACAATGAGAAAGAAAGGATTTCCCTTCCTGCCATCTTCTCATATGACCTTTCCTTCCTTCACATGTTCCTTCCTATTTCTCCCAATCATTATTTCCTTTTATGTTGCACAACTCTGGAGTTATCAGCTTTTAGTAAACGGAATAAGTTCCCATTTACTCTCTCTTTTCCTGCACTAGGAAAGATTGTAGGAGAAGGAACATGGAGCCTTAGAGTATGTGAGATCCTGAAGTGTATGGCATTTCCTTCAAAAGTTACTCTACCACATTTGAGAAGTCTT
Source organism: Tupaia belangeri chinensis (assembly GCF_000334495.1). Classification (NCBI taxonomy): domain Eukaryota; kingdom Metazoa; phylum Chordata; class Mammalia; order Scandentia; family Tupaiidae; genus Tupaia; species Tupaia belangeri. The sequence continues at coordinate 353,279 of NW_006199981.1, read as the reverse complement.
TTTCCTACTAGGAGATTGATGTCAGCATATAAAAATCAAAACTGAACAGATCTTCAGGTTTTAAAAACATCTATGAATTCTCTAGTTTGAAGGATAACTCATACAACTCTTGACCACGATCTGATGTTGTCATGGACATTAGGAATATCCTTGCAGTTTCCAGTGTTGCAGACAGTCCTGATACTACCTGTTTCATTATTATCCATGCTCAAGAGCAGCCCAGTCATGCTACCTTCATACTACATGTTCTGAGTTCAAGAGAGTGATTCTGACGCTGACACACTATTCATGGCATTGTTCTTCATAGTATTTCTTCATCTGTTTATCTATCTATCCACCCATCTGGACAGCCAAGAAGCTAGTGCTTTCATCTTTCTACCCATTTACTCATGTATCCATTTAGTACTATTTATTGAGTACCAACTGTGTACCAGATACTATGCAAGATATTTTGAGGAAGCTGAGTTGAATAAGATATGATCCCTGACCTAAGAAATTTTTTTTAAAAAAAAGAAAGAAAAAAGGCCAGCCAGTGGCATGGTGGTTAAGGTACCTGGATCCCACATGGTCAATTGCGTAGTTCAAGTCTTGGACCCAGAAGCTTAAAAAACAAACTGCATGCATGTGCATGCATATCCAAAATCCTAAGAGGAAAATGGTAGAGAAGAGATTGCAGCATGACCACCCTGCTTGGAGGGTGACTTCTCACTTTCTCTCTCTTTCGCTCTCTCACACATGAAAGCATGTACCTATGACAAACTTTAAAAAAGGAAAGGGGAGATAGTGAACACAATTTAGCTCTAAGGGGTAAATAAGAAATCACTGTAAAGAAATTAACGAGATGGAAAGGGCCTCCAAGCCAAAGGGTAAAGTTTGAATAAAGGCACAGAGACATGAACAATATAGATTGAGGGTTTTGAGGAGCAGCAAGGAGTTTAAAATGTCTAGAGTGACGGAAATGGGGAAGGCAAATTGAAATCACATTGAAAATGAATGTAGTAGGTCAACCCATGACCTGGTGGTTAAGAGAGCTGAATCCATATGTCTGGCCATATAATTTGAGTCCCAGATCCAGTGCCTTAAAAACCATGCTGAGCACATGCGTGTGCATGTCCCAAATCCTGAAAAGATGAAAAAATGACAAGACAGGATTGCAGCATGACCACACCTCATGAGGAGTGCTTTCTCCCTCTCCCTCTCTGTCTTTCTGTCTCTGTCTGGTGATCAGAGGTACCTGCTGCAAATTAAAAAAGAAGAGTTTGGACTTCAGACACTTGAAAATCTATGCCCATGGGACATATTTGATCACATATTATTTTGTTTATTTGGATAGGTGGCAGCATGAATGTTGTATGGGTGAGGGTTTAAATATTAGAAAGAGAAAAGTAGGCCACACAGAAAGAAATTTTTCGTATCAAGGTTTTCTCAACACCTATGACTGGTTCCTCATGCTAATTGCTTCTGTTTGATCTGATACCTGCACATACTGACCATGCATGTGAGGAAGCCCTGGCCTAGACCAATGCAATTTGCTTGTGTAAAGGGCCTAACCTTATATCAAATGCCAATTGCCTTGGTCTATGCCAGTGTTTCCTGGTATGACCATGACCGTATTATGGTCCTACTCCGTAATATTTGCAAAGATTTACATGTCAGTGATGGGTCTTAGTAAGTACTATAATAAAGTAACCTGAGGTGCTGTATAACTCAGGATTCTCAAACTTGATTTGGTCACAGTATCTTTTATTCATATAATATCAGTTAAGATCTTACAAACCCACTGTTCTCTGGAATACCCTTTTAAAAACCTTTGAATAGATAAAACTCTATCCTGTAGGCAGGTAATATTCCTAGCCCAAGTCATCCATTATACAGATATGTGTGTCTTTGCTTGCCAGAAGAATCAGCCAAGAATGTGATAATGATCAAGAGCAGACCATCCTTAACACATCTTAAGAGTATGCACCAGTGGCTCCTAAAGCCTGTAAGGTAAATCTTGTTGGGTCTGCAGCATTGCTGTCATAGACAAAGAATAGGATGCAAAGGCATCCCAGGCCAAAGCACAGTAATTTCCCAAGTCATCTAATGGCCAAAGGTATATTTTCCAGACCTAATAAGCATACTAGACAAGTTATTTCTAACAAATATAATGACTACCATTATTTTACAGATAGACCACTAAATATTTCAGATATAGACATTCTAGTCTAGAATTTAACAGTCCATTTGTACATTGTCCAACATTGTGACATCTATCCAGAATCTCATCATAGTGCTACCGTATAGCCTCAATGCTGAAGTAGAAGACCTAGAAATCACAGATTTCTAGAAAACCATTGAGATCGAATCCCCACTATCTCTTGCTTGGCAGGCAGCAGAGTATCATAAAGAATTTCTGATTTGGAATTCAGTTACTGGTATTTTCTCATTTCTCCTTGACTCTCTAAATAAAGCCCTAAGAGTCTTCAGGCTAGAGAAGTATGTGGTAGGTCTCATTTCTGAGAAGTGCCGCTTCCCACACACAATTTGCAGATACCTGAATGCTCCGACCGATCTTTATAACTGAGGCATACACAGAGAAGTAAAAATATCCAATAAATTTTGGTATCAACATACACAAAGTATGACTTATCATTTAGAACCTCTGGGTTTTTGTTTCAATAGGTCCTGTGGTATATTGGAAATAGCATGGTAAGCCCAAATACAGAGAGTTTCTAGTCCTGGCTCTGCCACTTACTATCTAGATCACCTTGGGCATCATTAGATCCCTCTGAGCCTCAGTTTTCCCAGTTACACTGTGGGAATTTTTAAATTTTACTTGCCAAATTGTTGTAAGCTTATAAACAAACTAGTACATAGTAGGCACGCATAAAACATCACTGTAACCCCCCCTTATTTATTTTTAATGGTCTTTGTATTCCCAGGCATCACTGGGGCATGATCTCTCTCTGCACCAACACTGTGGGTTTTGGTTCTTATTCTTTGATCCTTAACCACCCTCAAATCAACCTTTGAAATCTGTTCGCCATTACTTATATCACCATCCCCAGGTCTATCTTGTAATTCCTCTCAACCAAATTTTCTGGGAAAGTGCATATATGTTATTCTCTGTCTCTGAGCATTTTTCTTTTAGAGATCTGTGGTTAAAGGTCATTTTTCTAATCCTCAAAATTGATTATAACCCATAATTAGTAGTTAAATAAGTATCCCACTTAATAAAATCTCTACTTAAAATCCTCGAATTTTTAAAGAAATAGAAAGATTTTATTGTTATTTTCTTTTGCTGTGAGTGCTCTAGGATTCCTCAGTTGTTCTTGAGAAAATAAAACGATGTCATAAGAATTTTTTTCAAAGGTAGAATACGTAAAACTAAGTGTAAGCAGCACAAAATAGGCCATATATACAAAAATAAGTATTTTCCAAATATAACAATTTGGAGAAAAAGTTTCATTTTTTCTTATAACATAATTGGATATTTGAAAATATTTGAAGAAGAATGCCACCTGTGTTAACAAATTGTAGGATATATTTCTTAAGATCATAAACGTTTTAATTTTTTTATTGTATAAAACTCATACATAGACAATTTACTTGAAAAATATGCTCTTTAAAGAGAATATTGTACATCTTTTGATATCATATTTATAGGAAGGAGGAGTAAGGGGGGAAATATATAGCTACATAGAAATCAGTAGAGCCTTCATATTATTATTGATAATGTTTTCATAACAACAGATATCTAGAAATTAAGCTGGAAATGGAATCATTACTTTGGATCCCTGTTTTTCAATCAGGTTCCATTCTCTTTAGTTCAGTTATTGTTTGCTATACTTGTTATATCACTTTACCTAGGCTTAAAAATATCTTCTTTTTCCCTGCTTAATACCACATTGGACCTATGGTTCTGTGGCTGAAGCAAAAATTGATCATTGAGAGACATTTCAGCCTTCTAGTACTCAGCATTTAAAAACACGTAAGCACTGAGAACCTGAAGAAAATTTGTGCTTGCATTTGTAACTAAGAAGAAAGTGTAGATCTTGACCAAGACATAAGGTCACCAGCTCTAGCCTGTGCTGTGAGGTGTCATGCTGGCTGCAGTGAAACCAAGAGACCAAGGACTGTACTTAGCAAGGAAAATGAGGTCTGGAAGCTTTGATTAGGGAGCTATTAGGCACACAGCCATTAATTTCAAAGCATTCTCATCTCCAGGCTGAGTAATAATACTTATAGTATTATGGGATTATTTGGCTGCTGTGAGGAATTCAGATGCTCTCAATAGGAGCCTTTGTTGGTCTCTGAATGAAACTGTTAAATTCCACCTCCTACTCTCTCTGTCCTCCCCCCAAACTCTTCACATACAGTTTTGGCCACTGTGTGCAGAGAGGTGCATACACGCATACACACATACATACATGAACCCATATTTGTCAATAAAACAAAAAAAGAAAACTCCAAGCGAACAATTTTCCATTTCCCCATCTCACCTCTGTTTTACAAGTACATAAGAAAAGAGAAAAGGAAACTCCCAGTCTAAAATGACAACCACTCATCTCTCCAACTTTGCTTGCTGCCTTTTATCTCAGAGGACCTGACTCACAAATCTTTTTATGGAGCACACTAGGAGCAAGGCTATACATATTTAAGCTACTGTATTCAACAGTGTATCTCTTTCATATTAGAAAAGTCCCAGGTTGGGACCAGCAGTTAGCGTAATGGCTATGTCGCTGGACTCCCATGTAGTCAACTGCGGTTCGTGTCCTGGACCTGGTGGCTTAAAACTCACGCCGGGCACATGTGCATGCGTGGCCAAGATCCTGAGAGGAGAATGGAGGAGAAGGGATTGCGGCGTGGCCATCCCCCCTAGGGGGTGATTTTTCGCTTTCTGTCTCTCTGTCTGGCGAGTGCACATGCTCTATAGCAAAAAAAAAAAAAAAAAAAAAACTAGAAAAGTCACAGGTTGACAATATCAAGTATCTCAAAATAACCAGACACTGTAGAAAGGCTGACCCACCTTCAAAATGAGGGCTTAAGGGAACCAGCAGTTAGCATAATGGCTATGTCGCTGGGCTCCCACATAGTCGACTGTGGTTCGCATCCTGGACCAGGTGGCTTAAACTCACGCCGGGTGCGTGTGCGTGCATGCCCAAGATCCCGAGAGGAGAATGGAGGAGAAGGGATTGCGGCGTGGCCATCCCCCCTGGGGAGTGATTTCTTGCTTTCTGTCTCTCTGTCTCTCTCTGTCTGGCGAGCGCACACGCCCTATAGCCAAAACTTTTCCAAAAAAAAAAAAATGAGGGCTTAAGAGGGCTCTAGAGGAAGCTTGGAAAAGACTCAAGTCTGAAGTTTAGGAGCTTAAGCTTTTTCTCCCCAGCACAGACTCTGATGTTGGGGCTGGGGGTCAATCTCTTGGTTGGTGATTTCCCACACTAAGACCAATAGTGTTACCTCATTGGGATGTTGTGAGGACTAGCTTGAATAAGTAGTAGTAGTTACCAATCATGTAGTTATGTCATGATTGTTGTCTTTTGTAATGTGACTTGGCATTGGAAAAGTGATTTGTGATTGTTCTTGATTGTATATGATGGCAGCCAGGCACTGACTGACTCAGGCAGAAGCATGCCATGAAGCTCTGACTTGGTCACTTGCATTTAATAGTGCGCTACAGGAAATAAACTTTGCTGGTGGGACTCAAGATACTATACCCTTTGGACAAGAAGCCACTCTGCCTCAATGAGGCATTTCTGGCTGTTTTCACTTGTTTATTAGGAATTTGTAGAGATTTCTCTTAACTTTCATGTTTTCAGGCTCCTGCCAAGGATCTAGACCTTTGTTTCAGGCCCCATCACTGAGCTGAAGGTAGTAGCTTATACACAAAATTTCAGTAAAAAAGGATCAGATTTCTGCTTCTCCCAGAGGAGAATCCTGCCAGCTCTTCTTTTCAAATACACCAGAAGACTAAAATCAAACACTTCTCCTCTCCTTATTCCCAATGTCAATGTGACTCTGTTTGCAGAAACTAACATACTTGAACCTTTCATAAGGAGGAAGGTGGCAAAATCTGAGAACCAGTGCCTACTTCTTTTATTTTGTAGTGAAGTTAAGATGATGAAGTTAGGAGGAATGCAAATTAGGTTTTCTCTTTTATTTCTAGCCTTAGTGTCTCCCCATTACCTCAAGTGCTTGACTTTCAATCAGGTGTAAGGCTTCTCTTCTACCAAGCCAATCTTTGCACTGCATTGAAGAAAAGTCACTTAGAGTTTGTAATATCTTGCCTTGTCTCTGATCTAGATCCTCCATATTAAAACCAGTTTTCTTCTGGTGGAAGTGGAGTCAGTGAGCCAGGGGCAGACAAATATAATCAAAAGCACTCTCCCTGCCCTGCACTGTGTGGAACCTGCCTTCCCCACCCTCTTCCTTCTCCAGTTTACACACACACACACACACACACACACTCACACACACACACATCTTTCTCTTTCTCCAGATTCAGCAGCATTCTGTTATAAAAGCCAATGAAGGACTTAAGTAAGGGAGTTTCCCCCCTCCTCAGGGCAGAATTTTAATCATCAGGCCAAAAAAGAGGTTTTCTAATGTGAATTGAAAGGCTCATATGGTTTATTTTTTAATTAACTTTAATTTGTTTGAATGTTGTGTATTTCTGCTAGTGAAATTTTTTTAATAAAGCCATTATTACACCAATGGTATTTTTTATTTACAACAGGCTGATAGAATTAATGCTATTAACATCAGGCCTTCTTTTCTTTCTCCCTTTTCTTTTTTTTTTTTTTCTCTCTTGTTTGCTTTCCAGGTCATGCTGACCTGTTCAGCTTGGACTGTTTCACATTTGTTTTTAATGTCAGTTTAAATGTAATTGTAAAAGCATGTATGTACTAAATTTGTGTAGTTACTTTTTCCAGTGGAAAATTCTGGCATGAAAAAGCATTATATCCAAGCTCTATAATTTGACATAAGCAGGTTCTTGATAATGACCTTGCACCCCTCACTCAGGATGGCATCTTCTTTCATTTGGCTCAGTAGTCAGAGAGAGGAGATATGGAATAGTTTTTGCCAGATTCTGTGCTTTGGCAAGGATGTGCAGTATTGCATTTCATTCTATTATTAATTACATTTACTCCTCCACTAACTAAAAACCATTAGACTAAATAATCCAACGTAAACCTTGAAAGATAAAATTTGATATTCTTTCTCCTGGCTATTCTTCTGACCCAGAATTGGGACTGGGAAGAGAATGTGAGTGTGAGAGAAGGACCAAGGAGACTTCTTGCCTGAGGGAATTTGTAATACACTAATTAATCCCACTTCATTGCACCCCAGGCTAACTTCTTATTCCATACCTGCCAAGGACTGACTCTTCCCCCTACCTCTTGTCCCTGTGTTAGTTCTAACCCTACCCATCTCCAACTCCTACCCCTGACTCTTCTTTCCAATAATATGCTAGCCAAACTGATAAAATACAAAGAGTACCACCCTAGAAGTCAGGATACCTGATTCCAGCTCCTACTGTACCACTATCTAGCTGTTTTATCTTAAACAAGTCTGATCTTTGGCCTTAATTTGATCATCTTTAAAATCAGGATTTTGGAGGGAAGAGGAAGACATAGACAAGATTCAGGTTTTTCTAACTCTTTTTAGGAAATGGAACTTTTTCTTCAAATAAAGTCTGACCAAGTCCCAAGCGTAGGTACAGAATAGAGCACTGCTGCTGCAGTTTGAAAAGAGATGGAGTGCTGTGAGCCACAGGCCCATTCCTACTCTGTCTCCTCAGGGTCGCTTGAAGAAACTTAAAGGACCCTTGAGGTTCTACTACTACACCAGAGTTGTGTTCTGGGATCCTTCTAACTCTGATTGTCTCTCATACTAGATTTCAGTCTTTGTGGAATCTGTGTTTCATTATTAAGCTGCATCAGAAAGTTCACCTTCTTGGGATAAATGGCATGAAATGAAGCAAGTTGAGGCTCAGTAACTATTATTAGCAAGAGCCATCATTGATAGACCATCATTGATAGAATTTATTCTGTGCTAAGCTCTTTATACACATTTGCATTTGGGAAATCATAACCACCCTGTGAGGCAGATCTTGTTATTATTTTAGGATTATGAAACCTGTCAGCTTGGGCACAACCTTTGGCTTCAGACTGGTTACCCAAGATGGAAGGCCATACTTCTCATAGTTTGCCACCATAGGCAGTTTTTCAGTATTCTTTCTAGCTAGAGATTCATTCTTGGAAAAATTATAGACTGCTCATTGGCATACACTTTTGCAGGATTCAGAGCACTTTTACTAGACTCATCTAATTTCCTACTAAAAATAATCCTATATTATTTTCAGTTTAGATTATCACCATTACATAGATAAGGAAACTGAAGTGTAGGTTAAAGCCATGGATTTGTTGAAGGTCACACAACTCATAAGATTGTGAACACCACAATCAATAATAATAAGCCCTTGGGGCCAGTAGGTGGCATGGTGGTTGGGGAAGCTGGACTCCCACATGGCCGACTGCAGTTCGAGTCCTGACCTGGCAACTTGACTTCTCACTTTCCTTCTCTCTCTCTCTCTCTCTCTCTAGTTAGTGATAGAACCAGGATTACAAATGAGGCATTCTCTGACTCTAAGATCTTTGCTCTTAACTACTACCTTTTATATATGTATGAGGAAACTAAGCCAGAAAGGGAAGGGCATATTCCCAGATCACACAGTGAGCAACCCAGGCTCCTAATCCAATATTTCTCATACCTTCTAACCCAAAGTCATATAGTAAAACTCCCTGACTGTAATCCTGGTAGATAGAAAGATGACTGTCTTTGAGAGGCCACAAACTGACTTTCCTCAGTCCAAAATTCACCTACAAAATTCTGTTTGTTAAGCACAGTATTTGTTTAAAAAATTGACACAGACTGCCCATAGAGAAGGTGTCAATCACTGTCACTGTCCCCAGCCCTTCCTTTTAATGTTTACCAGGCTTTTTGTTTTGTTTTGTTTTTACTCATTTATTTCACAAGTAAATGAATGAAGGGACCAGCCGTTGGTGTAATGGATATGTCACTGGACTCCCTTGTAGTCGACCACAGTTCGAGTCCTGGACGGCTTGGCTTAAACTCACGCTGGGCGCATGTGCGTACATGCCCAAGACCCCAAGAGAAGAATGGAGGAGAAGGGATTGTGGTGTGACCATCCCCCAGAGGGGTGATTTCTTGCTTTTGATCTCTCTCTCTCTCTCTCTATCTTTCTGGCAAGTGCACACACACCCTATGGCAAAAAAATAACATAAAATAAAATAAAAAATGAGTGAATATTTTTGAGTTCATGCCCCTTAGATCGAATAACATAATATATAAGTACTGCACACACAGATACTCACATGCATTTATATAAGTATAGCCTAGTCTGGTTTCACAAAGAATTTGCAGCTCTGTACCAACCATTCCTTTATGTTTCCTTAGCATTTAGAATTATATTTAAGATATGAATTTAGTTTTATAGGAAGCCATGTGCTGAAGAAAATCAGTTATTGCTTGTAATTTCTCTGTGTTTTGTCCCCTGTCAGCTCTGTATCCCTCCCTTTCCTGTGCCTGAGTTAGGTCACCTGTGAATCATTCATTCCTTACTCTTTTTTTTTTTTTTGGAGAGGTTTTCACGATAGGGCACATGTGCTCACCAGACAGACAGAGACATAGAGACAGAAAGCGAGAAATCACCCCCCAGGGGGGATGGTCACGCCGCAATCCCTTCTCCTTCATTCTCCTCTCGGGATCTTGGGCATGCACACACACGTGCCCGGAGTGAGTTTTAAGCCACTGGGTTCGGGACGCGAACCGCGGTCGACTACGTGGGAGTCCAGCGACATAGCCATTACGCTAACTGCTGGTTCCCCATTCCTTACTCTTTAAGAATGGATTGAGAATTAACAAATCATTTCGGGGGGCTCATTATGTTCCAGAAAGACTCTCCTTTAGTTATCAAAAGATTTTCTAAAAGATAGGTTGCAACACCTCTACTTTATAAATGAAGAAGCCATATATCATAGAAACTAAACCAAGGGCTCAGAATTATTAAACTAGTAATTGAAAGACCTAGGATTTTAACCCAGGATTGTCTGACTCCAAATCCTACATCACACTCCTGTAAAGAAAACATATTTGTTTTCTATTGCTGCATAACACATTACCACAAGTTTAGCATCTTCAAGAGACACCCTTTATCATATTACAGTTTTTTTAAGTCAGAAGTCTAGCACAGCAAAGCTGGATTTTCAAGTCAGAATCACCAGGATGAAATTGAGGTGTTGGTCAGACTGCATTCTTTTTAATTCCATTTTTTATATTTTATTATTTATTATTATTTATGCATTCAATCACTATACATCATTTAGATTGTAAAGAGAATTTATCAAGCATGAAGTACACCTCAGACCAGTCCAGTTGAGAATACTATACACATCATCATCAAAAGGTAATAATACATTTCTGTGTCCTACAAATGTCTGAAAGATTGGAAGACATAAAAGCACTGAAAATTGTTATGAACACTGGGGACAAAGAGGAAGGAGAATGAGAGAGGGGAAGAATATGGAGAAGGAAATTTGGTGGAAGTAGGGGGAAAATAGAGAAGTAAGACATCTATGGGTCAGCCTGCATTCTAATCAGAGCTCAGGATCCACTTCAGAGCTCATGTGATTGTGGCAAGATTCAGTTCTTTGCAGTTGTAGGACTAAAGTTCCTATTTCCTTTCTGGCTATCAGTCAAGAGCCACTCTCAAATACCAGAGGGATATTCTTTTCCTTTGAAATGTGGATCCCAATATCATCAAAACCAACAAAAGAGTGTATTCTTGTTTTGAATCTCTCTCACTCAGTTTATGTCTTTCCAGGAAGATTTTTCTTAATTTTTATTTAACTATTTTCATTTTTTCAAATTTTACATACTTTCACTGAACATCACCACAGCATACAAAATGCAATTTTTCCGCCAGAATACATTGTAAAGAGGTGTAATTATACATGTTATCATCAACAAATAATTTTCCATTTTTTGTTTCTTTTCCACATTGTATTGATTCACAAAATATCTTAATTAATCTAAATAGTTTCAATAGTAAGTTCAGCTGATATATACATATAAGTGAACAAAAGTTGACTTTAGGCATGAAATTCTGTGGGTAGAATGAATATACCATAAAATACATTTTTTAATTTCAAGAAAGGCCATTTTAGCTTCAATAAATCAAAATAAAAAAATGTTGAGAGAATTTTGCTTAATACTTAAAGCTAGGAAACAGGTTAGGATTCTGTTCGAATAGTAGGTACATGGACCTGTCCACAACTCAAAGAAGATGTAACTCCTTAACACTGGAAATGAAGCATAGAAGATAAGTAATGTTTTAGTCAAAAGTCATACAATTCTGTTTCACCAGTTCAAACTCATGTACTTTATCTTCTATTGTGGTCTGAACTTTCCATTTAAATTCTGGAAGATAACGTTCAACTCTGGGCTGGTCCCTACCATTAAGCTGGCCATTTTCTTAGTTGTTTTAGAATTCTTATTTCTGTGTATCTGACTTTAGTTTTCCTGGGTTAGCACTCCCTTCAGAACTTCTTGGAGAGCTGGTCTGTTGTTGGTAAATTCTTTCAGGGTTTTTTTATCTGAGAATGTTCTTGTCTTCTCTCCCCATATGAAGGATAATCTTGCTGGGTATAGTATTCTTGGTTGAAATTGTTTTTCACCCGACACTGGATATATTTTTCCATCTTTTTCTCGCTCACATTGTTTCTGATGAGAGGTCCGCTGTTAGCATGATGGGATATCCTTTGTAGGTTACTTGTTGTTTCTGTCTTGCCAGTCTGAGTATCTTGCCATTGTCTGTGGTTTCGGTCATTCTGGCTTAGAGAAGATCTTCTTGGGTTGATCCTATTTGGGGTCCTTTGTATTTCTTAGGTCTGGATCTTTTAATACCTCTCTAGGTTTGGGAAGTTTTCTTCCAGGATTTCATGGTATAGATTGTCAATGCCCTTATTAGTCTCTTCACCTTCTGGGATACTGATTATCCAGATATGTGGATGTTTGATGGTACCTAGTATTTCTCATATATTATTCTCATTTTGGGGGCTATTTTCTCAGTCTTAATGGTGGATTTTACTAGTCCAGCAATTCTGTCTTCTACATCTGAGATTTGATTTTCGGTATGATATAATCTGCTTTTAATACTTTCAAAGTAAGTTTTGACTTCCTGTATTATAGCCTTCATCTCCAACAGTCCCATTTGATTCTTTTTTATGGTGTGTATTTCCTCTTTCAGCTCTCACAAAAACTTCCTCACCTCCTGGAACTCATCAGTTTTTTTCTCCTGGTGTTCATCATCTCTCTTCTCTTCCATCTCTGTTAGCTTTGTCACTATAAATACTCTAAATTCTTTATCCGACCTTTTCATGAATTTCACTGTACTGTCTGTGGGTGAAGTAGAGTTATTATTTTTCCTTGGGAGAGAGGTATTTTCTTGGTTTCACATTATTTCTTGTGTCTCTGCGGTGATTTCTAGTCATCTGATGGCTTATTTGTTTATTCTTAATTTCTAGAAGATAAATCTGAGTGATCAGAGGTGTACAGGAGGATGTGGTCTGCAAACTCTTTGGCATTGCATTTTTCCCCCTTTGTGTCACAGATTCAGTGGGAGTTGAGCAGTATGAGGACTGAAACAGTTTTCGGATTTTGACAACTTTTCACTTAGACCTGTCTAAAACAGTGCATGGAGGATGAGCAGCAAAGTGTTGAGGTAAAAGATAAAGATAAGAGAACAGAGAGAGAAAGAAAAAAAGAGAAAAAAAGGAAAAAGCAAACAAATAAACAAAAAAATATTTATTTATTAATTCAAAAAATTAAAACTGTGTGGCACACAAAACCACTAGATCTCAGCTCTCATGGCAGACTCAGTCTTCTCCTGGCCTGCCCTTTCTGTTTGCCTAGATGCTAGGGGAAGAGGGAAGGGTATTATTACCAAGATAAAGGAGGATTTCAGAACCAAGAAAAAACTTTACATTAAAACATTTTTAAAAAAGGAAAATGAAAAGACAGAAACAGAGAGAGACAGAGAGAAGGATACAGGAGCTCTACCTGGGTAAATTCTCAGCACAACATCTTCATTGCTGTTATCCCTGAAATCACTAGATCTCAGCTTTTGTGGCAGAGTCAGTCTTCTGGCCTGCACTTTCTCTTTGCCTAGGTGAGAGGAAGAAAGGAGAGGGGATTATTACCAAGATAAAGGAAGATTTCAGAGCCAAGAAAAAAACTTTACCTTAAAAAATGTTTACAAAAGAAAAATTTTAAAAATGAAAAGATAGAGATAGAAAGAGACAGGAAGAGACAGAGAGAGACAGAAAGAAGGATACAGGAGTTCTACCAGGGTAAATTCTTAGCAGAACAACTTCATTGCTCTTATCCCTGAAATCACTAGATCCCAGTTCTCATGGCAGATTCAGTCTTCTTCTGGCCTGCCCTTTCTATTTGCCAGGATAAATTCTCAGCAGACCATCTTCATTGCTTTTATCCCTGAAATGACTAGATCTGAGCTCTCATAGCAGACTCTTCTTCTACTCCAGGAAGATCTTCATTTTAAGAGTTCACCCGATTAGGTCAGACCCATCAAGAATAATTGCCCTGAAAATTCAACTGCACTGAGATCTTAATTAAATCTGCCCAATCCTTTCATAACATCATCTAGGTAAATGACTGAATAAATGGAAAGAGTTTTGTGTATATGCCAGGCCTCAGAATCTTGGGGGTCAACTTAGAAGTCAACTTACCACAGAAGGTGATTCTTTTTACACTCCAAATTTCATGATGTGATTTGGGGAAGAGAAACACCTTTGACCTTAGGCAGGAAAATTCAAACTTTCTAAGACTGAAAACTTCACCTCACTTTTGCTTCTCTCTTGTCCATGGATATGAAAGCTTATATCTTGTGGTGACAAGGAATGAGGTTCAAATAGTGCCTAAAGGTCACAAGAGCTAGAAAAGTTACAGGTTAATCACATTTGATAGTCATCAGAAATATAACATGAAACCTGATTTGAAAAATCTCTGGTGCTGTAGAGATATGCATCACAGAAATGTAATGTACTAGGGAAAAAAGTGAGTTCCCAATAGGATTCAGTCATATCGTATCAGGCCAGGCACTCTAGTTCCCTAAGGAGCAGGGAGGTATAGGGAAGTACCTTGCCAATGACTTTTTCTTGTCACTTCTCTGGTCCAAGACTAAATGACAGTGAAGAGATACAGAGAAACTTATACACTATTTAAACTAGCCATCTTTACTGCCCCCTTTTCACTGGCTTCACCATTTGATTTCAGAAAGTAAATGAGTCTATGTCTTGACACAGTGTCTGTCTGGCCTGTGCCTCACAGGAGAGTTAGATTTTACTCTGGGGCTCAGGTGCAGGGAGCAGGAGAGATGTGGGGATGGCCTTCATGGAAGAAAACAAGGCCTTGGGCATTGAGTAACAGCTGAGACTAGCAGGCCTCATTGTCCAGCATTCCAAGTCGTCTAGCAACATGCTGGCCTCTGCTGCTGAGAGAGAACAGAGAATCCCCTGGCAGAATGAATGGAATCTGATTTCAATTACGTTCAGTACAGTCATCCTCTTCAGACAGAGAGGCAAGAACACCTGGTGCAGCTTGGGCCACTGTGGTAACAGGGACAGTGCATTATCTGGGTTCTGGAGGCAAGTGGGAATGTGACATCTCTTTCTCAGGTAGATGCCTTACAGGTGTAGAGAAGAGGGTTGTGAAAATACCAGCCAGGATCTCATTGGCACTAAGCAGAGAGAGAGTGATTCTTTCACCTTTACAGATTCTCCCTATAGTCTCTGCAGATATTGATCCTACTCAAAATGAATTTGCTTAGGTCCACAACACATCACTCCACTGAGATCTGAGTTTGATGAGCAAGTTGAGGTGACAGATTATAGAGGTAGCACTGGCACCAGTTGTTCCGTGTGTCCCTCCACCTTTTTGAAAAGCTCAGGTATTCACCAGAATATAATGCATTTGGATTATTTCTTTTTCATCAGGAACTTTAGTAGGATGTGTCACATGGGACAGCTGCCCCAGAGAACAATCTGTATTCATGGCTCCATCTATGTTGTCTAGTATTTTAGCCACTAACTACATGTGGCTTTAGAACATTGGAAATGTAAATAGATTGATGAATTATATTCTTAATTTTCTTTCTGCTTAATTAATTTAAATGTAAACAGTTACATGTGACTATAGGTATTGTTTGGACAGTGTAAATCCAAGAGGCACTCAGAGAGGCATGTACTGAGAGCAGAAATGAGTTGGTAAAAAAAAAAAAGAGAGCTAGTGTGACATAAGGAATACTGGATTTGGAAAATCTCAGCTCTGCCACTAGGGAACCTTGCACCCTCTGGGTTCCCCCTTTTCATCTTTGACTTGAAAACTTGGACTGATGTCATAAATACTCAAATTATGACTGAGGACAGGCTTCAATTTTGGAATATACGAGTTTCAGGAAAATTAAAAAATATTAGGCTGTCAGAAAAGTCATGATACATTTTTCTATGCAAAAATGCATCGTGACTTTTTTGATTGCCCAATAGCATATTAATGCCTTCAAGGTGTGTGTAGTGTGTGTGTGTGTGTGTGTGTGTGTGAAAGGGGAGAGAAAGAGAGAGAGAGAGAGAGAGAGAAAACAGAAACAGGAAGGATGTAAGGATTTCATTCAAGTGTTAACCATTCTTACACACAGAAAAGTCATAGGGTTAGAAAAGTTACAGGCTAATTGCATCTGTTTCTCATTTAGAATCTACCATGAAACATACAAATTCACACATCTGACTATATTACTTGTCTAGGCCCCAGTTGTATTTGAAACTGTGACCCCTGGATAAGATGATTTTTAAAAACCTTTCATTTTTTTTTCATGCTGTGAATCTTTAAACCACTATAATGCCCCAAATCTGTTTCCAGTTTTGGCAGATGACTGGAGTATTCTCATTCCTTGTTATCTCTTCCCAGTTTTGGCAGATGACTGGAGTATTCTCATAACTTGTTATCTTTTACCTTCTGGATTTGATGCTAGTTACTGAAGATTAGAATCAAAGGTGAATATGTGAGGCAGGGAGGATATAACTCTAGCCCCACTCTTCAGTTCTGCTTTTAGGCTAAAATTAGGGTTCAGGCCTTCAAATTTTGGGGGAGGCAGCATAATATAGTAAAGAGAGCATGGGATTTATAGTTAGCAAAGAAGATTCAGATTGTTGGGTTTCCTTTCTTGATAGCTGTGTTACTTCAGTTTAGTTATTTGTAAAACAAGGATAAGAAATATCACTAACCAACTGAGATCACTGGGGAATTAAATGATGTAATGTGTTTTTGAAGTGAGGAAGATAGGATGTCCTAAAAAAAAAAGTAGTTACCCTTATTTTCTTAATCGAGGGCTAATTACATCTCTCTGTCCCAGGTTGGAAGGGAGACTACATGGTCTTCCAACTTCTGATCTCAAGGCCAGAAATTGCTACTAATGGAGAAGGTAGTGTCTGCCAGTAGGAACTCCACTTGGAGAGCAGATCTGCTAGTTTGTGGAGCTGTGTACAAGAACTCATGCAGCAATGGGTTCACCAGATGTTGAGATACTGTGGGAGCCAGGAATCTAGCTCTGGAAGAAGATGGGCTTGGCACAGACGATAACCTCTTAGCCTGTGCGCTTGGTAGGAGTTAGGAGTTGATAGTGGGTGTGCATATCTCTTCATTATCCACTGTGCCCAATCCTTGCAAAAATGATTGTCAGACAAGGTCGTCTTGTACTCAGGTTTAATTTCCCAGGCTTCCTTGTTATTTTCCTCTGAGTTCTTCTCTGTGCTCCTCTTGCACCATCAACCCTTCCATTTTCCTGTTCTCTAACCTAATTGTCGATCTGAACACGTGATTTGTTCTTATATTAATTTACTGAATGAAACTATGGTTGGAGTTCACATTGCAGGATTTATTTTTCTAATTAGAACTGGAATTTGGTTTCAAATATCTTTTTCTGCAGGAACCAGAAAAATATGAACAGTAGGTTTTGTTATATTGGGTCGTCGGGAAAATCATGATGCATGTTTGCATAGGAAAAACAGAAAAAAATCATGACTTTCCTGATGATCTAATATTTATCCTTTTAAATTGAGCAGTAATTTTTATATTTGCTTCATACCTTTTTAATTTATTATTATTTTGAAGGCATTAGAAATAAAGTGGTTTAAGTTTCACCCTGGTGCAACTGCTTATGTTAGACATCGGAATTCATGACCTTTTCAATCATTCATATTTCTCTTTATACAAATGCTAGGGGAAGTGGGAGAGGGAAAAAGAATAGGAAAGGAAATTAGGGGGGAAATAGAGGGGCAAGAAAACAGTACAAAGTAGACATCAGCATGCTCACAGATCTTTCATTTGTGTGTGTGAACATATGGGGAGGATAGTTCTTCTTTCTTAAAAAGAATTACTTAATCTTATTTATTATTATTATTATTATTTTAAATTTGCTAGAATATATGTGTACCCACCAGAGAGATAAAGACAGCAAGAGATAGAGGGAGAGAGAGAGGAAAAGTGGAAAATCACCCTCCAGGGAAGATGGCCATGTCCCGAACTCTTCTTTTTCTTCTTTTTTTTTCTTTATGCCATAATGTTTCTTTTATTTATTTATTTTTCAATTCTTTTTATACATTAAATCACATTATTTAGCTTACAAAGTGAACATTTCAATATGTGAACATTTATCCCCAGTCCAGTTGATCAAAATATCTTCAGCAAACCCTTCTTCTCAAGTCACCTCTCAGGATTTTGTGCATGCACACCTGCACACCTGGTGTGATTTTTTTTTTTTTGGAGAGATTTTTCACTGTAGGGCGCGTGCGCTCGCCAGACAGACAGAGAGAGACATAGAGACAGAAAGCGAGAAATCACCCCCCAGGGGGGATGGTCACGCCGCAATCCCTTCTCCTCCATTCTCTCGGGATCTTGGGCACGCACGCACACGTGCCCGGCGTGAGTTTTAAGCCACCGGGTCCGGGACACGAACCGCGGTCGACCACGTGGGAGTCCAGCGACATAGCCATCACGCTAACTGCTGGTTCCCACCTGGTGTGATTTTCAGGTTGTCAGATCCAGGACTCAAACCACACAGCCTTGTAGGATCCAGCACCTTAACCTCCACGCTACCTGCTGACCTGAAATAATGTTATTTCTATCATCCTTTCTACTGGCTGGCTCCTGGCATGGTTCCCATTTTACAGACAGATAAGGAAGCAGAGGCAGTCTGTTATTACTTTGATTCTGCTGGGGATTTCAGCCCTTCATTTTCCCCTGACCTTTTTTCTAAAGGAGAAAATTAGTACATGTGTTACAATGCATATTCAACTATAGGTTTAATTCTGACAATGTCTAAAGTTATAGTGCTTAATAGGAAATAGAATACCAGAAAATTCCCATTCATTGAGCTCAAAGTGAGATGATAGAATTTGGTAACCTGAGGTTAGAAGCACCTTCAAGGCTTATTTTAGAAACCCCATCACCTGCTAATGCTCATAGTCTTAACCATTATGTATTTAGTCTGTGATCATCTTGTGACATGAGTGTCTGGAAGCTTCTTCATCGTCAGAGAGCTTTAGCTATCAAAATGTGTGTTGAGGGAGAACTAAAATCCATGTTGGTGTACTTTTTGGTATACCTAGGGACCCAAAATGCAAATCTAGTCCTTCTTCAACTGAAGTCTGCTGGACTTTATAAACACATGTACATCACTCCCTTCATTTACAATAGTATTTACCTATAATTTACAAAATAAATTTCAAAATTCTTAATGTGATGTACATACCCCTTGAAAATCAGGCCCCATCTTTGTTTTTAACCTTGTAAATAGCCACTCTTCCCATATATGCAATATATACCCCATCCACACTGGCCTCTAGTTGTTCCCCTAGATCCTCCTCAGTGCTTTTGTTTATGCTCTTTTCTCCCATCTCTGCCTGGCGAAATCCTTATCAGTCTTCCAGCTGTAAGTGAAAGTTCACCCGCTATGGAAAGCATTTCCAAACCTCAACTATGCAAGAGATTATTGTTTTCCTCTTTTGTTGATGTCTCCATTGTAGCATTTAGCAGTCTGACATTTTCAAGAATTGTTTGTGGGCATTTACTTTTTTTTTTTTCACCAGACTAGAGCAGGGCTTGTGTAGTTCCTGTAACCCAGAAGCAAAGGTCTAAAAATTTATTTCTGTTGAATGAATAAATGATCATGAATACATTAGAAAATGAGTTAATCAAATGTCTCATTTATGAATACTGAAGGTTGTGTTCAGACAGCACCAAATCTAAACATATGCTAGGCAGGCTTTGCCTGAGGATCAAAGGAGAAAATAAGATATGAAAGTTTTGATTTAGCAGGAATTTGAAATGATGAATCATTCATTCAACCAATATCAAACGAACACTTGTTCTTAAGACATTTTGAGTATTTGACCAAGCAATTCATGCTTATTTTCAGTTTTCCTTTCTTTTTTCTTTTTCTTTCTCTTTTTGTTTTTTTGGAGAGGTTTTTGTTATAGAGTGTGTGCACTCATCAGAAAGACAGACAGAGAGACAGAAAGCCAGAAATCACCCCCCAGGGAGGATGGCCACACCGCAATCCCTTCTCCTTCATTCTCCTCTCAGGATCTTGGGCACACACGCACACGCACCCAGTGTGAGTTTAAACCACCGGGTCTGGGACTTGAACCGCGGCCAACTATATGGGAGTCCAACAACATAGCCATTACACTAACTGCTGATCCCTAGCTCAGTCAGTTTTTCTAACAGGGTAGCTGTGCTGTGTGTTTTGATCACTGGTGATAAATTCAAGTTTCTCTTCCTTCTCAACAGCCCGGAAGTTGAAGAAACTTGGTAATCTGAAACTACAAGAGGAAGGGGAGGCTTCCAGTGCCACCAGCCCCACTGAGGAGTCAACCCAGAAGCTTATGGTGTCACACATTGAAGGCTATGAGTGTCAGCCCATCTTCCTGAATGTCCTGGAAGCCATTGAGCCAGGCGTGGTGTGTGCTGGACATGACAACAACCAGCCTGACTCCTTTGCAGCCTTGCTCTCTAGCCTCAATGAATTGGGGGAGAGGCAGCTTGTACATGTGGTCAAGTGGGCAAAGGCCTTACCTGGTAAGGAAAAAGAAAAGGGGACATGGAATCAGGGAGCTTATAGTGACTACTCCAGTGGACCTGACACCATCTCTGGTACCTCCCTGTCCATTAACTCATGCAGTCCTCACCATAACCCTCTGTGGGAGATAATGACATAATCCTTACTTTAAGTATAAGAAAATAGAGAATCAGAAAGCAAGGGAAAAGTGTCCCATATGGCTCACGCTGATGCATAGCAGTCATGTTTTCACATTCAAACCAGACATGGATCACAAATTGCCCCATAATCACAAATCACATAGACATGCACACATACACCTTATGATACTCTTCTATAGCTACACATACAGGCACACCCCCCAAATAATCTTGAGCCTGACTGATATTATGCTTTCAGTGTCACTTTCAGAAGCTATACTGTGGGGATGCTCACAATATGATATATTAATAGTAGAAAGAATATGAGACTGGGAATCAAAACATTGGAGTTTTAGTCTTAACTCTCTTGTTAACTCATTACATGACCTTTCTCTCTTTTGGGCCTAAGTTTCTCTATCTGTGTAGAGTGAAAAGGGCTGTTTGGAACAAATTGATACTTCTCAATTTTGCTTCAAGGACCTTTAGTCTTCTTTAAACTGCCTTAGAAATCAGCAGGAGAAAAACTCAGGTGATACTGGAAGAACTACCAACTCTTTGTCTAACTTTTGCTTAGATACCTCCAGTGATGGGAACTCACTTTCTCCTTAGGACATCTGTTGTTTAAACAAGTCTGATTATTAAAATATTATACCTTAGGCCCAGCAGATAGTGTAGTGGTAATGTCACTGGACTCCCACATGGACAACTGTGGTTTGAGTCTCTGACCCAGTGATTTGAAAATCATGCTGGGCATGTGTGTGTGTGCATTCTCAAGATCCCAGGAGGAGAACAGAGGAGAAGGGACTGCAGTATGGCCATCCCCTCTGGAGGTGATTTTTCACTTTCCCTCTGTCTCTGTCACTCTCTCTCTGATGAGTGCATATACACTAAGAAAAAGATCTATTAAAAATTAATAAAATACTACACCTAAAGGAAGCCTTATAGAGCTTCTATCCAAATATTCATAATTTTTCCGTTAGCAGTCAAACACTTTTTCTCAAAACCATTGTACACAGATACAAGCAAGGGGAAATGGTTTATTTAAAACCAGTCTGTAGCTTGGACCTCACCAGTTCAGCCTCTCCTTTACCTCACCAGCAAAGCCCCAGGTCACTTGTGCAGAATCTTAGGGCTCCAGGAAACAGTTTTAAAACCAGTGAAGCATACATTCTTTAAAGTTTGGCCTAATCCTGAGATTATATGATTCAAAAATTCTTTTGAGGGACTACCAGGTGGTATAGTGGCTAAGGCACTGTACTCACATGGTCGACCAAGTTTGAGTCCCAGACCAGGCAGTTTGACATTCATGCCAGGTGTGTGTGTGTGTGTGTGTGTGTGTGTGTGTGTGCATACCCAAAATCCAGAGAGGAGAATGGAGAAGAAATTGCAGTATGGCCATCCCCCTGGGGGGTGATTTTTCACTTTCTGTCTCTCTGTCTCTGGGGTGAGTGCCCACACCCTGTAGCAAAAATCTCAAGAAAAACAAAGATTCTTTTGAAATATCAACAACCAAACCTCCTTTCATGGAGCCAAAAATTAACCTACCTTCCAATAATAACTGCCATTCAGATGGAAATTTACAATGAATAGAGCAGATTCATATTCATACCTGATTTAATCCTCTTTTACCTATTTTACATGCAAATATACTGAGGCTCTGAGGACTGATGTGATTGGCCTATAGTTACACAGCTCGAAAATAGCAAGGCCAAAATTTAAGTCCTTTCTTAATTCCAACTCCCCTTCTCACTATGCCCCACCTGTAGTCTGTAGTACTCTGAAGTTCTGTAACCCTGGGCTTTACAGTGAGGAGCCACAGCCTCATCAAAGGCCTCTTGGATGGATTTTCTGCTTTTAAAGACATTTCATGGTGTCCCTTAAGCCCCTATTTCAAATTCACAGGTCCCAGTCACAGCCACTCGATCACCACTAACACCTTCCCAGCCTGGGAAGCTGTGGTGGACTAGCCAATAAGATCACTGAAAATGAGGCCCAAAGACTCTGGTTGGATATGCACTGTGTCACAACAGAGGGTTCGCATAGGAAGAAAGAAAAATACAGAAAAGAAAAAAGAGATATGCTTTAACGTTGCTCACTTATTTAGCTGTATATCTTGATGTTATATTTCTGAAAGACATTCAAAGTTTCATCTTCCCAAGTAGTTTTCTAACATTTGTCTCATAACATTTTATAAGATACAGAGCCTTTGTGTGTGTGTGCATGTATATCTATATCTATATATCTATATCTATATCTGATCTTACCAATCCTCACAATAGTCTTATGAATCATAGAGATCCTTATTTCCATTTTAAAAATCAAGCCTTACAGAGATTTACTAACCTGGTCCATTTGTTCGCTTAGTAAATGACCCCAGGACTTGAGCTCAGGCCCTCTGATTTCTAATGTGGTGGTCTTGATAGTAAACCTAGTCCAGAATTTGTATGACTGAGCATCACTGGCTTTCCTTGGCCACACTCCCCCTCCATATTAGAAGCCTTTTTCTTACATTAACAAGTCTTCAAGGCAATATTAGTTAACCATATATTATGCCAGCATAAAGGATCTTGGACCCTGAGTCATTTAAAAGAATAGCTTCAAAAGAAGTCATTTAACACATTCATACAAACTGTTTGTCTTAAAATCAATAATCACCTGATAGTTCAAATAATTTGCTCATCAAACAAGTTGAGTTTCTGTCTTCTATGAGGCATTGTGCTAGACACCTAGTTAAATAAATTTTGTTGCAAGTTTTCTCAGGTTCACATTACCTAGTATAATACCTGGCACATTAATAAATGGTAACTATTATTTTGAGGTGGGTAAGTAGATTGTGTACGTATATATAGTATATGCAGAATCAGATGTATCTGGTTTAGAATCCTAGCTATGCATCAGTTATGTGACCTTGAGCAAGTCACATCTTCTTTGTTCTTGTTTTCCTCACTTGTGAAGATGGTAGAACAACTGCTACCTTGCAAATTGCTATCAACATAGGGATTATATATAAAAAGCACCTACTACAGTAGCCAAAATATAGTTTTCTGTAAATGATGGCTTGTTATTGAGGATTGAGTCCTAAGTTGCTGCTTTCACTAAGCTCAGTTTAAGCTGTTATTAGCCTGGCCTAGTCGCACATGCATGGACTCTAAGGTGGAACTGTCTGTTTTGAAGACCTTAGCTGGCAGGTGCACTGGACCAGCAAAGATTTCTGAAATGCATTTTGCTTGAGCTTGTTCTCCCAGAGTAAACATAAGACTACATATTTACAGTGTGGATTGCTAAAAAATTACTTTGATTAGATTTTTTGAGAGATTTTGCTGTAGAGCGTGTACACTCGACAGAGAGACAGAAAGCGAGAAATCAGCACCCAGAGGGAATGGCCACACCGCAACCTCTTCTCCTACAGTCTCCTCTCGTGATTTTAAGCATGCATGCACACACGCCCAGTGTGAGTTTGAAGCTGCCAGGTCTAGGATTTGAACCACAGTCAACCCTGTGGGAGTCCAGCAACATAACCATTATGCCATCTGCTGGTCTCTCAAAATTGATTGGATTCTAATTAGAAAACACTTAAAATTTCAGAAAAACTCCCTTTGCTCCCTAACCTGTTTGGCATCTTTCAAAATCTGAGAATGACTATTTTTCCAAAACAGCCTAACATAGTGATCTATAGGTGTTGAAGGAATGCATGCTTAAGGAAATCTTTAGGGCTGAAGCTACTGGTTATCACTTGATAGTCATGATACTGGGGCAGGCTACTTCACAGTCTGGGCATTAGAGAGTTAAGTATTGTATTCATATTAGACCTAAAGGAAAACTAGTTCTCCACTTGCTGATGTGTGCAGTCTTTAGATTTGAGTGCTGAGCAGCTCTCCCTAAGGACCATTAATTAGTATTACAATCAAACTAAGTTTTCCCTATATTCCCCTCTTCGTTAGTTCTTTGGTATCTCAGAGAAGAAAAACAGCATCAGTATGGACAATTTCCTTGATACCTGTGTAGTTTAATCCTCCTTCCTCACATTTACATACTCTACTAGAAGCTCAAGAATCATTGGCTGAGGCTTTTCTTATTCGCAAGTTCCTCCTGCCACAGAGATCCAGGGTTCAGGCTCTCAAGCCTCTTCTCCAAGATACCTTGAGTGTTACACATTTGGACCCTGCTTCTTGTTTTCTACTTGAAAGGTCAGTCTCAGGCATTTTGTGCTACAAAAGGGCTTCAGGCAAAAAATACTCTGGAATCTGAAGCTCTGGCCTACCTGTAAGCTTGTCAGTACACAAGTTGTTTTTATAAGTATGGTGGGAGGCACAAGTCTGAAAATGAAGACTGCAGACAAAAGGGTGCTAGAAGGGACTGTAGAATCCCTAAACAAAAAGAAAAGGGAAATGGGCAGGTAGGAACCAACAAAGTAGAACAATATGTATGAATAGTGTAGACTTCAGAACTGAACCTGTGGCTGAGGAAAGCTGGTGACCGTGGTATTTCCTGAACTGTGACCGTCAACAGTGGAGGGGGAAAAACACTGGAGAAAAGAATCAGAAAAATTTTATTCTAGTCCTATTTAGATTACATATAAACTATATGACCTTGGTCAAGTCAGTTAACCTCACTGGCTCTCATGTTCTTTGTTGATCAAATAAGTGTCTCATCACCCCTGGGTTTATTGTGATCATTAATGAGGTCATCAACAGAAAAGTGAGAAGTTTTATCTAAATTTGAGGAAGCATTCCTAATGAGGTATATAGCAAAACAAAGGTTCAGATAATTCTGAACTGGTGGGGGGTGGGGGTGGGAGAAGAGAAAGAGGGTGCTGGTAGGGATGATCTCTGAATGCTGTCTTATAACTTTAAGCACTCACTTATTTAGAAACCTGCAGGAGAATATAATCATATCTGTTCTGCTTATGTGTAATTACAGAGGTAGCATCTAGGAGCCTCTGTTCTCTGAGCTAGAAGGAAATAATTGAAGATCATCTAATATCTGTTTCACAAAATGGAGGAGGAGTTGAGGGGTTTTAGCTCATTTGTTAAAATAGTATTTCTCATGTTCAGGGCCAATAGGTGACATGGTGCTAATATGTTGAACTCCCACATGGTCAACTACAGTTCATGTACCAGACCTAGCAGCTTGCTTGGGCATGCACACACACTTGGCACATGTATGTGCATGCCCAAAAATCCCAGAAGAGAATGCAAGACAAGGGATTATAGTATGGCCATCCCTCTTGGGGAGTGATTTTTTTCACTTTCCCTCTCACTGTTTCTCTCTGTCTCTCTCCAGTGAGAGCATATGCCCTACAGAAAAAAAAAACTTAAAAAAAAAGAGAAAATATAATACTTCTCAAGTGCCCACTCAAATACCTGGACTGTTTTATGTACTAGGGAGGCGAAGATGAATAAGATCTAATGCTTGTCTTCAAGCAGCTCCAGGTTTTGTGGAAGAAGCAGACATGTACATAGATAAATTGCAATGCTGTGTAATGAGTGCTATAGCTGTGCAGGCCTACACAAAGTGAAGTGAGAAGGTAAAAGAAGAATTATTAAGTGTTCTAGTTGAATTCAAGTTGGTAAAAGCTTCACAGGAGTAATAGCCACTGAGTGAAGATTTAAAACATGAATAGGTGTTTACCAGGTAGAAACCAAGGAAGAAGAAATACATTCTAGGAAAATCGAATCTCAGATGTACAAGATAGGATCAGTAGATTAGACAAATGCACCATGAAGACTGAGAAAATTGTTCCCAAAAAATGAGAATAATATACGAGAAATACTAGATACCATCAAACGTCCAAATAGTCAGATAATTGGTATCCCAGAAGGCGAAGAGACTAACCAGGGCATTGATGATCTATTCCATGAAATCCTGGAAGAAAACTTTTCAAACCTAGAGAGGCATTCAAAGATCCAGTCCAAAAAAATACAAAGGACCCCAAATAGAATCAACCCAAGGAGATCTCTAAGACACATTATAGCCAGATTAACCAAAATCATAGATAAAGACGAGATACTAAGATTGTCAAGAAAGAAACATCAATTTACCTACAAAGGATATCACAGCAGGCTAACAGTGGACCTCTCATTGGAAACAATGTGAGCAAGGAAAGAATGGGAAAATATATTCAAAGTGTTAAGGGAAAAGTAATGTCAACCAAGAATACCGTACCTGGCAAGATTATCCTTCATATAGGAAGAAAAGACAAGGACATTCTCAAATAAACAAAACTTGAAAGAATTTACCAACACTGGACCAGATCTCCAAGTTCTCAAGGGAGTGCTATACCAGGAAAACTAAATACAAACACACAGAAATAAGAGTTCAAAAACAACTAAGAAAATTACCAACTTAATTGTAGAGACAAGTCTAGAGTTGAATATCATATCCCAGAATTTAACTGGAAAGATAGTACCACAACAGAATATATATTAAGTACATGAGACTGAACTGGTGAAATAGAATCTTAGGATGTTTGACTAAAACATTGCTGATTTTCTTCTAGGCTTTGTTTTCCAGATTTAAGGATTTGTGTCTTGTATTGAGCTGCCGATAGGTTTGTGTACCTACTATTTGAACAGATTCCTAACTTGTTTCCTGACTTTAAGTTTAAGCAAAGCTCTCTTAGCATTTATTTGATTTTGATTTATTAAAACTAAAACTGCTTTCCTTGGAATTAAAAAACATATTTAGAAATACATATTTAATGACTGCATAAGCTATATAGCATCAGCTAGGTGCTACTTTATAGTATATTCATTCTACTGAGAGGTTCACACCTAAAGTCAGACATGTATTCACAGATATGTATATACCAGCTGAACTTGCTATTGAAAG
>NW_006199981.1:294996-325337 GCF_000334495.1 Tupaia belangeri chinensis | reverse complement strand
GGGGGGAAGGCCACGCCACAATCCCTTCTCCATTCTCTCGGGATCATTTTTTTCCTTTTTATATATTTATTTGTTTATTTATTTGTTATTATCATAATCTTGTTTATGTTACATTGCATCACATCTCTCAGGATCTTGGGCATGCATGCACACGTGCCTGGTGTGAGTTTAAGCCACTGGGTCCAGGAATCGAACCATGGTCGACTACATGGGGAGTCCAGCAATGTAACCATTACACCATGTGCTGGTCCCAAGGCAACTTCTTTATATGTCTACATCTTTATATATATTTAAACATTATATAAGGTTATACAAACACACACACATATTTAATTTTATACATTCAGACACTGTATTTCACCACACCTTGTAAAATGAATTTTCCCAGCATACATACACTACACAAAAGTCCAGTTAAAAATATTATCATACATGGTGTCATCAACAGATAATCCTCCATTTCTGTGTCCCATTAATGTCTTGCCTCTGTATTTTTCTCCTTCATTCTTTTCCTCACACTCTCCCCCTTTGCCCACCCTCTTCCCACACTGTCTTCAGTATCCCTAACCATTTTCCATGGTTCTATATACTTTAATCATTCAGTTTCCACTATATAGTGTAGACACTAGTTGGTATAATGTTTAGTGGAAACACACAGTGCTTCTCTTTCATAGTCTGGCTTGCTTCACTCAGCAGTAAATCTTCCATATTTGTCCACTTTCTATCAAATGTCAAGATCTTGTTTCTTATGACTGAGTAGTATTCCACAGAGTATATGTGCCACACTTTTTCAGTCCATTAATCTGTTCATGGACATTTGGGTTGGTTGCATGTCTTAGCAATTGTGAATAATGCTGCAATAAACATAGATGTGCAAGAACTTTTCCGATTAAATGTTCTCCTGTCTTTTGGGTAGATACCCAGGAGTGGGCTTGCTGAATGATAAGGTAGATCTTTGAGGAACCTCCCTATTGTTTTCCACAGTGGCTGTACTAATTTACATTCTTTCTAACAGTGTAGGAGAGTTCCCCTTTCACCACAGCCCTGCTAACACTTACCATTTTTTGTATTTTTAATCTTAGCCATTCTGATTGGGGTTAGGTGGAATCTCATTGTGATGTTGAGCATTTTTTTGTATGCTTTTTGGCTGTTCATATGTCTTCCATAGAGTGTTGTTTTTTCAGCTCATTTTCTCACCTTTCAATTGGGTTGATTTTTTTTTCCCGTTCAGTTAAAGCCTCTTGAGTTCCCTGTGTATTCTCGTTATCAGTCCCTTATCTGAGGCATAGTTTACAAAAATATTCTCCCATTCCAAGGGTTGTCAATTCACACTAATTTCTGTGTCTTTGACTGTGCAAAAGATTCTTAATCTAATGTAATCTCATTTGTCTGTAATCTAGTTAATGGTTCATCAATTTTGTTTTTCTTTGGAAAAACCAGCTTTTGGTTTCATTTGTTTTCTATATAGTTCTTTTATTCTCTATTTCATTTATTTCTGCAAGAATCTTTATTATTTATTTTCTCTTGGCATTTTTGTTGTTGTTTTTCCAGTTCCCAGGTATGTGTGGTCAGTCATCTATTTGCTACCTTTGCATCTTTTTCTTATGTGCACTAATTTATATGTACCTAGCTCTTATAACTGCCTTTACTGTGGTCTGTAGATTATGGAAACTCATACATTCATTATCATTGGTTTCAATGAATCATTCAATTTCAGTCTTAATTTCTTCAGTGGTTGTGAAGTCATTTCAGGAGTAGGTTGTTTGTTTAGTTTCCATACATTCGTGTATTTTTGAGGGACTTTCCTGAAATTAATTTCAAGTGGTCAGAGAAGATGCTGGATATAGTTTCTACTCTTTTGAATTTATAAAGGCTTGTTTTGTGCCCTATCATGTTGTCAATCTTCCAAAAGGTTCCATGCAGGGGTGAGAAAAATGTATATTCTGTGGTTGTTTAGTGAAAAATCCTATAGATATTTGTCAAGTCTGTTTCATTTGTGGTATTTTTTGGATCCTGTATCTCTTTGATTACTTTTTGTCTAGATTATCTGTCCAAAGGGGATAGTGGAGTGTTGATATCCCTAACAATTGGTGTGTTGCAATCTATATCTCCCTTTATATCTAACAATCTTTCACACATTTGGGGGCTCCCAAGTTAGGTGCATAGATATTTGTAAGTATTATATCTATCTAATGTCCTTCTTTGTCTCTTCTCACAGTTTTCATCTTAAAGCCTATTTTTTCTGATATCAGTATTGCAACTCTAGCCTTTTTTTAATTTCCATTTGCATGGAATATCTTTCTTTCTTTTTTTTTTTTTTTTGAGAGGAGTTTGCTATAGGGCACGTGTGCTCGCCAGACAGACAAAGAGAGACAGAGAGACAGAAAGAGAGAAATCACCCCCCAGGGGGTGATGGCCACGCCGCAATCCCTTCTCATCCATTCTCCTCTCAGGATCTTGGGCACACACGCCCGGCGTGAGTTTAAGCCACCAGGTCTGGGACTGGAACTGCAGTCGACTACATGGGAGTCCAGCGACATAGTCATTATGCTAACTGCTGGTCCCTGCATGGAATATCTTTTACCAACCCTTCACTTTTAGTTTATAGTCTTTACCTATGAGGTACATTTCTTGTAGGCAACAAATAGAGGGTTTCTGTTTTATTATCCATTCAGCCTGTCTGTGTTATCAGTCCCTTATCTTAGACATCCTTTACAAAAATATTCTCCCATTCTAGAGTTGTTGATTCACACTAATTACTGTGTCTTTTGCTGTTGATTGGAGAATTTAATCCACTAACATTCAAAGTTTTTGTGAAATTTCAGATTTGATCTGCCAACATGTTAGCTATTTTCTTGGTTGTTTTTTGTTCTCTTATTTCTGTCTATCTCTCTTTAGTTTTCCTGATATAATACTCTCCTCAGTACTTCTTGAAGAGCTGGTTTAGTATTGGTTAATTCTTTCCATTGTATTTGTCTGCAAATTATTTTATTTGTTCTTCCTGTTTGAAGGATAATCTTGCTGGATATAGTATTCTTAGTTGAAATTGTTTTTCTTTAGTATTTTGAATGTCTTTCCATTCTTTTCTAGTCTGTATTGTTTCAGTTAAGAGGAATGATGTTGGCCTAATAGTGTAACCTTTGTAAGTGACTTAACGTTTCTCTCTTGCCATTTCAGAATTGTATCTTTGTCTGTAATTTTTAGCATTCTGGCTATGATATGCCATGTAGAGGATCTTCTTATGTTTATTCTATTTGGGGTCCTTTTTATTTCTTGGGTATTGGTATTTGAATGCATCTCTAGGTTTAGGAAGTTTACTGCAAGTATTTCATGGAATATATCTTCTTTGCCCTTGTTTAATTAATCACCTTCTGGAATATCTTTTAGAATATTCTGGTGTTTCCATAGTGTTAAATATTTACCTTATTTCCCATATGTTGTCCTCGTCTTTTAAAGGTCCTTTTTGTGGCTTTATGTAAGTCAAAGGTTTTTGTCTTCCAGCTCAGAGATTCTGTCTCCTGTATGGTCCAGTCTCTTGTTAATATTTTTGAGGGACATCTTGATTTCCTGTATTACTGTCTTCATCTCTAGAAGTTCCAGTTGTTTGTTTGTTTGTTTGTTGTTTTTTTGTTTTGTTTTGTTTTTATGGTGTCTATCTTCTCCTTTAACTCCTGGATAAACTAATTTATCTCTGTCACCATGAATATTCTGAATTCCTGGCATTTTTATTCCTGCAAATTCTTTTGTGCTGTTCATGGTTGCAGATGAGTTGCTCTTTTCCTTCTGTCTCTTCACTGGTTTCTAGTCTTCTTATGGGTTATACATTTTTTCCTATTTTTCTGGTATTGATTCTACAGTGTCCGAGGGAAAAAGAGCTCTACTTCTCAGATGTGTTCTTGGTAGAGAGCTTTGTCTTCCAGTCAGAGAAATGAGTATGTAGCCATGATTAGGTGTTGATTCCTTTCCCAATATCTTCAGACCAAGTGCACTTGAGCCTAAGCTGGAGAGTTTCAACTGGGAACACAGCATAGTTCAGAAAACTATGAAGTTGCAAAATATTCCTGGGTGGACAGAAGGTAGCTATAGTTTGAGGTGTTCTTCCTGCCTTGGCTGCCCTCCCAAGACTGCTGGTGCTTCCTGGTCTGCAGCACAGGCTCTGAGAATATTGGTGGCAGACGGATGTACCCAGGATGGGTTGGGAGGCAGGAAGAAGTCTGAAGCAGTCATATGCCTCAGTTACCCTCACTAGGTGCCATTGCTCTCTCAGAAAAGGCAACTTTCTGTGCAGAGACATCAGAGTTAGAGAGGCATGGGAAAGCATGATGTGTTCAGCAAATTGTTAAGTCTTTCAGAGTTGCCAGGACCTAAATTATGAGAAGACAAGTGGAAAATTGGTAGAGAGAGGCAGATCTCAAAGGGCCTGTTTTTGTATAATAGTCTCAGTGGAGTGAGAATGCCCATAGGATAGGAAACTAGCAGGGTCTGGGTATCTGTTTAGTACAAAAGTACTGAGAGGAGGTACATAGTAGAACATGTGTCAGAAAAAAGAGAAGGAGCCTGAAGATGGTGCAGAAAAGGCAATGGCAGACAAAGCATCTCTTACATGCTGGTTTATAATAATACCCCTCTTCCAGGGACTTTATAAGGGTCAAATCAGATTATAACTAGAAAAGAGTCTTGTAAAGTGAAAAATGTTATTTATATAGGAAAATTTATTATTACCCTGCATCTTCAGAAAGATGTATTGATAAGGAGTTTGGCCTTTTGAGTCAGACTGTTTGGCTTCAGAAGTTGGTCTGCCAATTACTATCTGAATCATCTTGTGTCTTACTTGTACTGATTCATAGAATGGAGGTAATAATGGTATCTACTGTTTTAGTCTGCTCTCTATTGCTAATAACAATATTGCAGAATAGATGATTTATAAAGAATAAAGGTTTATTTGGCTCCTGGTTTTAGAGGTCCAAGGTTGAGGGGCTGTATCTGTAAGGGCCTTACTGCTGATGGGGACTCTCTACAGAGTGCTGAGTTTGCACATGGCAAGAAAGCAAGAGAATATGTCAGCTCTCCTCTCTCTCTCTCTCTCTCTCTTATTATAAAACTACCAAGATTCAATCATGGGGCCCCATCCTGATGACATTATTCTTACTTACCTCACAAAGGTCTTGGTTTGTAATACTATAGTTGGATTAAATTTTCATCTTATAAATGCCATCACAAAAACAACCAAAATTCAACGTAAGAATTTTGAGTGGGATACATCATTCAAGGCACAAAACCTACTTTACTCATTGGTGTCACGAATAAATGAGGTAATACAGCTATTCAGAAAAGAGTTCATTCATTATAAGCAGCATTAAGTTTTATTACTGTCTTCCAACTGACAATGTCCTTTTTGACTCCATCATTATTTCATTTGAGCAGCTCAGTGAAGAAGGGAGAGTAAGGAATATTGTCCCTTCCACATAGTTTGTTTATTTCCCCCTGTATTTTAGTAGCCAGCATTAATGGCCCCTGGGGCTCTTCAGAGGCTGCTCAAGATCCAGACATCCTCTGCCTAGTAGAGCCCCAGACTTAGCTCATAAATGTCTAAACTGACCACTGCCTCTGCCCCTTCCTCTTTAGGCTTCCGCAACTTGCACGTGGATGACCAGATGGCAGTCATTCAGTACTCCTGGATGGGGCTCATGGTGTTTGCCATGGGCTGGCGGTCCTTCACCAATGTCAATTCCAGGATGCTCTACTTTGCCCCTGACCTGGTTTTCAATGAGTAAGTGCTCCAGATCTCACATAAATCCAGAGACCTGACCAGACTTGTTGTTTCTGATGGTGATGGAAGTGACAATGGAAGTTATTTCATTTGATCAGCAGTTGAGGCAGTGGAGGTCACAGGTACTAAAGTGGCTTTCCAGTCTGAGGTGACTTTGCCCCAAATGTAAAGCCAACTGGTGGAAGAAAAAGGTCGTTGGTCTGAGGCCATCCCTTCCCCACCCAAGACTCAGTATTGGTATTTTGGGCATGCTTCTGGCCTGATAATGATGTTTATCTTAGAATCTCATGGAAAGGCCCCACCCTTTCACTCTGAGCAATAAATGGAAAGGGAAGAAAGACTTTGCTTGTGAGGGCCCAAGTCCTGTCATCCCTTTGCAACCAATGAAGACTACTATTATCATTTGTTGAGCAACTACTTTGTGCCATGTCCATGCTACTTGATTTTATTCTTTTTTTCTTTCTTTTATTTTTTTGAGAGATTTTTTGCTATAGGGCACATGCACTCTCCAGAAAGACAGAGAGAGACAGAGAGACCGAAAGTGAGAAATCACCCCCCAAAGGGGATGGCCACACCACAATACCTTCTCCATTCTCCTCTCGGGATCTTGGGCATGCATGCACACGTGCCCGATGTGAGTTTAAGCCACCAAGTCTGGGGCTCAAACAACCACAGTTGACTACATGGGAGTCCAGCAACATAGCCATTACACCAACTGCTGGTCCCCATAGTAGATACCTTCAAAATCCTGTCTTAATGAGTCCTTATGGCAATCTAGTCTCCCCATTTTGTAGCTAATTAAACTTTTATGGATGGGCAAAGTCAAGTTCAGCAAAATAAAGTGGCTTACTCAAGGTCACACAGCTAGTGCATCCTGGAGACAAGATTTAAACATAAATTTATGTCACTCTCAGCTCATCTCCTGTCTTACCATGCTGATGGGGGTGAGTAACTCTACCACTCTGCGGATATGTGACTTTGCCCTTGCCATTTCCCTTAGCTTAAGCAGGTTTAATTAATACTTGCCTTGCAACCAGCTCTAATTATCCTTCATGAATTTGGCCAAGGGCTCAGATTTCAGAATTACACATTTGTCAACTAAAATCTCAGTTCCCTACATCATTGTCTTTGAACAAAACCCATAACTTCTCTGACTTTCAGTTCTCTTGTCCATTAATAATAATAGAACCTACTTGAATGGTTTGTTATGATAAATACATGGAAGTGATGGGTATGGAATGCCTGGTCCATGGTAGGCAAGAAATAAAAAGAGAAATCCTTTTCTAATTCTCCATTTTCCCAATAGTGATGAACTCTGCATCTGCTGTTTGAGGTTTCTTGGTGGCATTGTAAAGAGAGTTGTCAAGAAAAACCTTCCCAGGGATCTTGAGCTAGTCTAACTGTACAGAAACCTTTTGGTTAGGGTAGGGATTGACCTTCCCTCCCCTTCAGCCCTCTAACCCAGAAGAGACTTAAAATAAAATCTACAGGCCTGTGGTTCTTTCCAGTACAGCAGTACCATCCAAGGGAGAGTGAGTGTCCCCAGCTGCCCTCTCCCAACCTAGCCAGTCCTGGTAGCCAGAAGCTAAGAATAGCTTCTGAACTTTTGACACAACCTACTTCGTGGTTTCCAGACCTCCAAAGAGTTATCTATGAAGCCATCTTCTGGGGCTGGTTTGAAAAGCCCCCTAACTGTTCGTTTCCCACCCCCAAACTCCTGCCCAGCAACATAGCCATTACACCAACTGCTGGTCCCCATAGTAGATACCTTCAAAATCCTGTCTTAATGAGTCCTTATGGCAATCTAGTCTCCCCATTTTGTAGCTAATTAAACTTTTATGGATGGGCAAAGTCAAGTTCAGCAAAATAAAGTGGCTTACTCAAGGTCACACAGCTAGTGCATCCTGGAGACAAGATTTAAACATAAATTTATGTCACTCTCAGCTCATCTCCTGTCTTACCATGCTGATGGGGGTGAGTAACTCTACCACTCTGCGGATATGTGACTTTGCCCTTGCCATTTCCCTTAGCTTAAGCAGGTTTAATTAATACTTGCCTTGCAACCAGCTCTAATTATCCTTCATGAATTTGGCCAAGGGCTCAGATTTCAGAATTACACATTTGTCAACTAAAATCTCAGTTCCCTACATCATTGTCTTTGAACAAAACCCATAACTTCTCTGACTTTCAGTTCTCTTGTCCATTAATAATAATAGAACCTACTTGAATGGTTTGTTATGATAAATACATGGAAGTGATGGGTATGGAATGCCTGGTCCATGGTAGGCAAGAAATAAAAAGAGAAATCCTTTTCTAATTCTCCATTTTCCCAATAGTGATGAACTCTGCATCTGCTGTTTGAGGTTTCTTGGTGGCATTGTAAAGAGAGTTGTCAAGAAAAACCTTCCCAGGGATCTTGAGCTAGTCTAACTGTACAGAAACCTTTTGGTTAGGGTAGGGATTGACCTTCCCTCCCCTTCAGCCCTCTAACCCAGAAGAGACTTAAAATAAAATCTACAGGCCTGTGGTTCTTTCCAGTACAGCAGTACCATCCAAGGGAGAGTGAGTGTCCCCAGCTGCCCTCTCCCAACCTAGCCAGTCCTGGTAGCCAGAAGCTAAGAATAGCTTCTGAACTTTTGACACAACCTACTTCGTGGTTTCCAGACCTCCAAAGAGTTATCTATGAAGCCATCTTCTGGGGCTGGTTTGAAAAGCCCCCTAACTGTTCGTTTCCCACCCCCAAACTCCTGCTGCCTTAGAGTGATCAAATCAATTCCCTGAGTACCTGCTCCAACTTCCCCAGAACCCTGAGGCCTTTGGAGCTTTGCAAGGTGATAAATGGTTATTTTCAAAATTCTCATTTCCTTCTCTGCCTCTGAATATCATGTGACACTCCACTTCAGTTTTCTAACCCCAGTCCCATTCATCTCATCAAAAGGTGTCACAGTTATCCACAAGGTCAAAGGTCTAGGCACACAAAGCCTCTGTGCTTCTGAGTAACCGCCCACCCTTCATCTTGTAGAAACTCCCGCTTAGAGCTCTCAGGGTCCCTACAAATATCTGGACCAATGTGGATGCTATTGACATTTGGGGAAGAATAATTTTTCGTTGTGCAAGATGTTCTTGCAGATTGGAGTATGTTTAGTATTCCTTGCACCTGCCCACTAAATACTAAATAAGATTACAGTCACTCTGAAAATCCAGACAGTTTGCACAGATTTCTCACACCCTTAGGGGATGCAGTACTCTCCCGTTGAGAGCCACTAACGTCTGTCAGCCTCCTCAAAATACTAATGGAAACTGAGGCCCAAAGCGAGAGATAGGCACTTGCC
Source organism: Tupaia belangeri chinensis (assembly GCF_000334495.1). Classification (NCBI taxonomy): domain Eukaryota; kingdom Metazoa; phylum Chordata; class Mammalia; order Scandentia; family Tupaiidae; genus Tupaia; species Tupaia belangeri. The sequence continues at coordinate 316,235 of NW_006199981.1, read as the reverse complement.
CAAGCTGTGGAAAGCCACTCACTGATCTCTATGACACCAAATGTTATCATCAATTCTGTTTTCTTCTTTCCTTCCATCTTTGTGAAGAGCACATGTAGTAAGGATAATGAGCTTGAGCCCTAGCTGTATGACATTGAGTAAATGACTAAACTTCATTGAGCATTAAATATCCTCTGTAGAATGCTGAATATTATCACAATAACACCTTCTTTTTTATTTTTTAAAGAATTATTTTATTTAGGGACCAACAGTTGGCATAATGGTTATGTCACTGGACTCCCATGTAGCTAACCACAGTTCAAGTCCCAGACCCGGTGACTTAAACCCACACAGGGCACAAGTGTGTCCATGGCCAAGATCCTGAGAGAGTGGAAGAGAAGGGATTGTGGTGTGACCATCCCTTCTGGGGATGATTTCTCTCTTTCTGTCTCTCTGTCTCTCTCTGTCTTTCTGACAAGTGCACACACCCTATAACAACAACAACAAAAAACTCTCCAAAAAAAAAAAGAATTATATTATATAACTTTATTTATTTGACCAGAGAGGGGTAGAGTGACAGAAAGAGAGAGAGGGAAAGTAAGAAAGCAAGCCACCAGGTCCAAGACTCAAACTGCAGTCAGACATGTGGGAATCCAGCGCCCTTAACCACCACAACATCTGCCACACCATAATAGCACTGTCTTATGTGTCATTTATTGAGCACTTACTATACGTTAGGCACTGTGCTCAGTGTTTTCCAATCTTCATTTCCCCTTTTATCTACCTATTCTTGTTCTCATGTGTTTATAGCTCCCAAAATGTGGTAAGGAACAATTAGTATATAAGGGAGTGGACTCCTCTTCCACAGAGCACATTAAGATTAGACATTCAAAAAGCAAATTTTATTCCTTTCCTTCCTTTTTTCCCTTTCCTCCCCTCTCCCTTTTCTTCAACACTCCCTAGTATTTTTGCTCCTTCTCCACCCCTTCCCCCCTTCTTGTTCCCTTCTCCTCTGCATTGCTTCCTCTGCCTTTCCCTCTTCTCTTTTCTCCTTTCCTCACCTCTGTCCCTGGATTCTACAGCAATGTTATAGGAATCCTCTACGCCAGGACCATGATTTCAGTGGTAAAATACTGCAGTGTTATCAACAGAGTCATGGAGCACAATGAAGAGTGCACCAGGGTCAAGCCCCAGAATCAGCAGATCTTACTAAAATATTCTTTAGGGTAACAAAGCTTGGAACAACACTGTTTTGGTCAACAGACTTTTGATGTCATCCAAATACTCTCTTTCCAGCTGGGCTTCTGCCTGAATTGAATAATTCTACACCGTATCTCCCCTTCTCTTATACTCGGGGGTGGGGTAGCCAATATTTCTCTAAATAAGAGATATGATATAGTAGAGCTCCTATCCAAATAATAGCAGGCTTTCTCAGCCCCTGGGCCAGGCTAGTTGCTTAGGGACCAAATGTCAAACCACAGTCACTAGACTCCATCTGGGAGGCCTTCGTCCTCACCACTTACAGGGGTGTCAGATTCCCTTTCCTTTTTCCACATACTCCCCAAACAATGTGTCTTATGTCTTACACACACACACACACACACACACACACGAGTGCTGAGTAATTGAAGGCATGCTAGCAGGAAGATGCTATGTCTCTTATTAGAGGCATGCCATAGTCACTCATGATACAAAGGTCATTCCCCCTTAAGAACCTATCCAAGCCTTGAGACCAGCAGTTAGCATAATGGCTGTGTCACTGAACTCTCATGTAGCTGACAGCGGTTTGAGTCCCAGACCTGGTGGCTTGAACTCATACCAGGCGTGTGTGCGCGCATGCCCAAGATCCTGAAAGGAGAATGGAGAAGAAGGGACTGCAGTGTGGCCATCCGCCCCACCCCCACCCCGGGGAGTGATTTCTCGCTTTCTGTCTCTCTGTCTTTCTGGTGAACGCACACGCCCTATAGCAAAAACCTCTCCAAAATAAAAAGAACCTATCCAAGCCTTGGCCACATCCCTGTAAAATTTATTGGTGATAATGTGATGATCTGTTCACGAGTCACTTCAACGCAAGCAACTCACGTTGTGTTTACAGATCCCAAACTGTGGTAAGGATCAGCTAGTATATGAGGGAGTAGGCTCCTCTTCACCAGGGAACATTAAGATTTTTTTTTGGAGAAGTTTTTGCTATAGGGCGTGCGTGCTCGCCAGAGAGACAGAGAGACAAAGCGAGAAATCACCCCCCCCACCACCAGGGGGAATGGCCATGCCACAGTCTGTTCTCCATTCTTCTCTCGGGATCCTGGGCACACACGCACATGCGCCTGGCATGAGACACCAGGTCCAGGACTCGAACTGTGGTCGACTACACGGGAGTCGGGTGACATAGCCATTATGCCAACTGCTGGTCATACCAGGGAACATTAAGATTAAGACAGTCAAAAAACATTCCTTTACTCTCCAGGAATTTGAGGAGCATTTAAACTCACTTTGAAAGGACAATGTGAAATCTCCTTTGCTGAGAGTTTTTAAAGAAATGCTTATGCTTAAATTTTTAGTACGGGAAATGTAATTCTAGTCAGGAGGCTGGAGGCTTGAAAGGATTAATGCCTGTGGTCATTAGTAAATCCTGGTGCTCTTATGTTAAGAACTGATTACTGGTCATCTCTCCTAGAAATCCTCCCAGTTGGGCTGCCTGGGAGACAGATTCTGGCTCTGGCTGAGCCTGGAATATTAGGACTGTAGACAGGGAAACCATGTACCTGCCCCAATGTGTTCGTTTAGGTTTTCATGTCCCTGTCTCAGGAAACAGAAGGGACACAGAGAACTGGAAATTCCATATGCTAACCCATATCCTGGTCAGGGAAGATGAGTGGTTATTAAGTAGTTATAGGGATGTCTGGATTTGGGAGAAAAAAAAGAAAAAATATATACAACTTTGTTCCTTGTCACTTAAGCACCAGCTGAAAAAACAAGTTTTCTTTGAGAATCTGGGGAGGGAGGGCAACCAGAGACATTTCTTCTGAGCTTGTTTTCAGCCTCCTGTCATTCTTCTTCTATGTGTCTCCTTCCCAGGTATCGCATGCACAAGTCCCGGATGTACAGCCAGTGTGTCCGAATGAGGCACCTCTCTCAAGAGTTTGGATGGCTCCAAATCACCCCTCAGGAATTCCTGTGCATGAAAGCCTTGCTACTCTTCAGCATTAGTAAGTACCTTGAGGTGTAAATCATACCCCTGGGGGCACACAGGCTCAGAAGAGCCACTTTAAAAGTTTATCAGGGAGAAGCCAATTCCTGGACATTTTCTTCTCTCTCCCCACCTCCACTCTCCAGCATAAGACTAATCTCTTTGTTAGAATCCTTCCTCTATAAGATATCCACCTATCCCCAGCCTCTCTTTGAGACAAGACCTTTTTGACTGGTTGTGGCAAGTCTCAGAATTTTTCCATGCTTCTGCTATAGAAACTGGCATGGGCCACTTGTAGGGCAATAAGTAGAGCAGGAAAGATTGCCTCATGAAAGGAATCTCCTCTTCTACCATCAGGAAGAGGTCTATGTAAGTAACTCAGACAGGTTTTATTTGGAAGCCAAGGAGTCCTTTCTTAGCCTCTGTGAGGGAGAAAGGGGAGAAATTCAATATTTAAATGTGTTTCGATTGACAAAATCAGAGCTAGACTGTAAACAACAACAAAAAAACTCAGGTCCTAAGAAATAGGTACATGAAAAAAAGAAAGGGTTAGTAAATTTCATTTACTTGACTTCCATCAGACTGGATCTGTCTATCCTTTCCCCAACATTTCCCTGGCCGACTGAATGCCCCAGGCATATAGACATCAACCAACAGGAAAACTAGTAGATGGTTCCCTCCCTGTGGGGGTGGGGGTCAAGTTTGTGGACAGAAAGTTTGGCACTTTGTCTAATGCTTCTTCTTCCCCTCCCCATTCTGTCTTCATCCCAAATCAGTTCCAGTGGATGGGCTGAAAAATCAAAAATTCTTTGATGAACTTCGAATGAACTACATCAAGGAACTTGATCGTATCATTGCATGCAAAAGAAAAAATCCCACATCCTGCTCAAGGCGCTTTTACCAGCTCACCAAGCTCCTGGACTCTGTGCAGCCTGTAAGCAAATGATGGAGGGTGCTTTATCAGGGAGAGCAGCCTGATAGAGCCCAGTGATAACATGCTCCTCTAGGGTTTGGCACCACCTGTTGGGAGGTGCCTCCATTCCCCTGTGGCTTTGAATGTGGTCCAGGAAGAAAATGCAGTGGAGTTGAAAGTGGCACAGGTCACAATGTCCCAGCTGGATATTGTGAAAGAGGTGGAGGAGTTGAGAACAGAGCAGTTGGGACTCAGGGAAGACACTTAGAGCAGATGAATTCAATTCTGTAGGCAGACAAAACAGACCTGGATGTTTTCCCTCTCTTCCTTGAATCATGTGTATGAGTTTGCCTCTGTGTGCATGTGGGCGGGGGGGAGAGAAAGGGAACATGTATGTGTATGCATGTGAGTACTGGAGAAGAAAACACCCAGTCCTGAGTCAGAGAGCTTGCAATGGTGTAAAAGATCTCTCGGAAATTCTCAATGACTCTTTGGAGATAATTTCACACTTGTGTACATGCATGCACACACATACACAGACACACACACCACTTTATGGGGGATGATACAGGACAGGGAAACAGGGAAGGAGAAATAAACAAAAGGCTAAAGGGCAGGAAATTGGAGGTGGGGCAGGGGGTGGCAAAGACTCAAGCATAAGCTAACTTCTTGTCATCCCTATTGCCTCTTTCTCTCTCTCTCATTGTCCCCTGCAGATTGCACGAGAGCTACATCAGTTCACTTTTGACCTGCTAATCAAGTCCCACATGGTGAGCGTGGACTTTCCAGAAATGATGGCAGAGATCATCTCTGTGCAAGTGCCCAAGATCCTTTCTGGGAAAGTCAAACACATCTATTTCCACACACAGTGAAGCTTTGGAAGCCCAATGTTCCCACCATATCCCACTCCCCTTTTCAGATGTCTTCTGCCTGTTATAACTCTGCACTACTTCTCTGCAGTGCCTTGGGGAATTTCCTCTACTGATGTACATCTGTCATGAACATGTTCCTGAAGTCTATTTACTGGGATTTTTTTCTTTCTCCCTCTTTTTTGTTTTCCTTCTTACCTCCCTATCTGACCTTCCCACCATGGCACCGTCAGACTCTGCTCCCTGTCATGACTCCTATCTGTGCTTTGAAATGTAGTGTATTTCTTTAAATGACTCTGCTCCCTGTCATGACTCCTATCTGTGCTTTGAATGGTAGTGTATTTCTTTAAATCTGTAATGATTCTCAAATGGCCCAGTGTCAAGTTGTGCTTATTTACAGCACTGCACTGTGTGCCAACCACACAAATGTTTACTTAACTTATGCCATGGGAAGTTTAGAGAGCTGAGTATCTGGAGCTGGGGGGAGAGTTTTTTTTCCTGGAAAAAAATACATATGATATATGACATATAATACATATCATATGTATTATATGTCATATATATAAACAAACAGAAATCTCCCAAAAGGGCAACAGTGACTAAAGGAAAATGAAAACAGTAGGCCCATGAGGAGTCACTGGTTTTTTTCATCCCTTCCTTTCCTGGGAGACTTTATTTTCTGCCAATAGCTATTGCCAATAGAGGGCAGGGTGACCCCAGAGTCAAGTTGGGGAGGGAGGGAGGAACAAAGAAAGAAAGGAGAGGACAGATGGATTACTAGTACTTATGCATGGTCTGGGCCCCTGGGGGCTAGACTGCTCAACTGCAGTGCAAATCTTGTGCTGAGAATGTGCTTTTTGGAAAACTTGTCTGCATGGGAATGCCTCCCCGCACTCCACCCCCGCCCTTCCCTCTCCCCAACTCCAACCTTTCTCTCTTTCACTCTCTACCTCCACCCTCAAACTGACTTCAAACAGCATTTCTATGAGCTTTGAATTGAATGTTATCTTTGGCTAAAACCTGACCACTTCCACTGAAGAATCAAGTCAGTGAGTAAAAAGAGAAGAGAGATTCAACCCTGTGGAAGGCCCCATTTAGATCCAGGTCTGCTTTCCCATGTATGAGCCAGGGGAGACCTTGGAACTGGAGGCATAGGAGAAGTGATGACTTGGCTATTTTCCTGCTTAGGATGCTGAATAGATGATCCTCATTGCCACTACCTTTTACTCCACCTTTAAAAGAATGAAGGCACCACAACCAAAAGCCCTGAAAATGTTCGCCTTTAAAAGACCTGAACGAAGTTTTTGCTAGGCTCCAGGTGGTCACAAACTCCCTCCACCTGCCCTTCAATGTTTTGTAGGCCTGAACTTCACCACACTGCATTTTAGCCATGGTGCTGAAGCTGGTTCACTTCCTTGGGCATGTTCACAGACTCTCTGCTGAGAAACCCCAGCACCAAGAAGGCTAGCAGGCCAGCAGCCCTAACATCTATCTCTAGTTACCAGTAGTCTCAAAGACCTCTTGCCAAATGTCCCTCATCAACCTCAAGACTGTTGGAGCTCTTAGACAAATTGGAGAGCTGACTTCAAAGGGATCAGACAAGTGGGGAAATATTGCTCTTGTCTCCCATAGGTGATATCCTACCCCCCAGTGGAGAAATTCCCACTTCCTTCTTTATAACCACCAAAGAGGCTGTCCAAATCAGGGTTGATGAGAAAACTCAAATACCAAAGTAGAAAGAATGAAGGCACCACAACCAAAAGCCCTGTAAATGTTCTCCTTGTCACCCAGTATATGTTCCTGTAGGACTCATGGGAAGAAAAGAAAAGGAACTAAGAAGAGACTCAATTAAATTAAAGTCTTTGAAGGCAAAGCATAAAGCCACATGAGCACCATCTGGTAAATTACTCATCATCAACTTCTGCTTATTCTAGGCTCTGACATTGACCATCTTCATTCAGATTCTCTACCATTATTGCTGCCACTCAGTCAAAGGGAGGTTAAATCATTGAGACTTTCTATAGAACCATGCTTCTTTTGGAATGATCTGATTGGTGTGGCTCTGATAGGTAGCCACCCATGAATTCAGGGTGTGTTCTTAGGACACTTGTTTTCTGTGTTTTTTGGCACACATCTGTGTTGACTTTCTTCCCCTACCTGAGTGCATGGGGCATGAGGATGGATGTCCACTTACTTTTTTATCTTGGCCACTGCCTCCTCACTTAACTCTTAACTTCATGTGTTAAACTCAAGAAATTAGGGGCCAGTCACCAAGCTGCCCATTTCAGTTCGTTCACTTTCCTTGTTGAGAAGATAGTTTTCAAATGACATATGATCCACACGAATTTCCTCTCCTGATTTCTGTATTGATATTAATAGCCAAACAAAGTTACAAAACAGCTTCTTTAAACATGGGAGAGGGGAACCTAAAATGGATTATATGCCAATTCAAGACTGTTGGACAGGACTATAACTGACTAGTTCTGTTTCGAGGGTGGGATAGACAAATTCTAATTCTCTTTGCTATGCCACCCTCTGACTTATATACAGGATCACTTTTAGCTGCTTTAAAAAGAAAAAAAAATACATCACGTTTTTCAGTTAAACTAGGTTATATATTAATAGTTCCTTTACATCTCTTTTGAAATTATTTTCATTTTTTTGGGTACATGAATTCAGTTATATCATCTAATACTTAGGCTTGTAAATACTAGAGGCTCTCCTTCCATTTGTCTATTGAATTTTTCATCTTTATGGATTTCCCGATTGTGATTCTTGTCTTTATGAATATATATGTTTTTCATTTTCAAAAGCCAAAAATCAGTGAAATTGTATTAAAACAACTGGATTACTTTGAATTTCCAAACAGCAAGACTAGGGGAAAATGGCCTAAACAAGGCTTTAGGCCTGCTGTTTCTGCACTAGGGTTTGAGTGAGAAAAGGAGGTTTTCGGTTTGGCTCTGTTCTCCCATGGATGAAAGAGGGAGGATTTTTTTTTTACATTGATGTTCCAGCCAAACTGAACAGAAGTCTAAGTTTGTATGCACTGTGCTCTACAAACAGAGATGATGTGATTGGTACACTGTGCTCACTCATGAAAGACTGGCCACCCAGATCCACTCACCCACTTGGTGAGCTGGAAGATGAGAATCACTCACCAGACAAGACACAGAGACTATCTCCAAAGAGGTTTACAGTGCTTGATGGGGATGAAGAGTGAGGAAGAAATAAAGAAGGAGCACGAGGGAGAAAACCCATCTGTGCTGGGAAGTGGACAGCTCCCAGGGTCACGAACTCTGTGGTCAAAAAAAAAAAAGAGTCGTGTGGCAGTTTCAGCTCTTGTTCATTGAGCAGCCAGCCTGGGCCTGGCATCTAAACTGACACAGGGTTTATATTCTTTGTTCTATAGCTTTTCTATGCCACAGGCAATATTGTTGTTCTTGGAAAGTTATTTTTTTAAATTACCTTACTCTGAGAAAGGGATTTTTTGAAGGATTCTGTCATATATCTTTGAAAAAAGAAAATCAGTAATACATATATTTTTATGTATATTTGATGGCACTTAAAAAAAAAAGCTTCACTCTGTCCTTTGGGTAGTTTCTGAGGTAATTGTCCAGGTTGAGAAATAATGTGTGATGCTAGAGTCTCTTTTTGTCCATACTTTACATCTAAATACATATAGGCATATGTAACAAGATGTATATGACTTGTACTTTAGGAGAAAATATGTATACCACCCACATGATACTGATACTACACAAACAACCTAACTTTGACCTTCAACTAGTTTCTAAATGTTTGTTGCTTAAGACACAGCAGTGATGTGGCCTTGCACCCTTCTCTCTCCCTTAATATCAGGCAAGGCACAAAGACCCAGCACCTTCCCAGCCCTGTACCAGCACTACACTTCAGGAGACTCTTTCCAAGACAACCTAGTAACTATTCATGTATGGCCCCCACATAGCCCTGGAAAAACAAGTGGCTGACTACTAATTATTCCGTGTGCCCAGGTGAGAAGGCACTGGGCCAAAGGGGTAGTTTCCATGTTTAACACACTGTAGGAGGGTGCTAAAGCAACAGATCAAACCCCAAAGCTGAATAAGCCATTTAGCATATGCAACTTCTTAGAAAAGGAAGTTTCTACCCCTTATGTTTTTATAGGCAGATTTATCCTCACTCCTGATCTCTTTAAAAAAAATCTTTGAAAGAAGTTTTTAAAAAGTAAAAAAAAAAAAAAATTAAAAAGAGATGAAAGCATCACGTTATGCAACCAAAGACTACATTGTATCTGCTAACATACCAAAATCTTTAAAGGCAGAGAGGGAGCAAGCATTATTGCCTCTTTGGTAAGCTATCCAAAGGCAGACTAAAGGACTTTGATGGTGACTGACTTATGTGGGTTTTTTTCCCCCACAATATACATGTTTAGAAAAGTTGAAGATAATTTGGAGGAAATAGGATTATGGGTCCTTCACTAAGTGATTTTATAAGCATAACTAGCTTTCTTTTTCTCTAGTAGTTGCTGAGTAAATTTTCAAAGCTCCATCATTGCATGGTTGGAAATGGAGCTGGTTTTGGCCACTGTGTTTGCTAGTGCCCATGTTTGCTTATCTTAAGATGTAAAGCTCTGCTGAGAAAGAGAGAATACAAAGGAATAGATTTTGCACTAGAAGGACAGCAGGCAGAAATTTTGATTTCTGCCCACTTCAGACAGCACAAAAGATTCTCTGCAGTTTAAGGCAGAAGGTTGAAAATATATTGTAAATGAATACTTGTATCCATGTTTCAAAACTGAATTATATATAGAGATAGATACAATGTGTTCTAATAGCTTTACCTTTCTCTGCACCTTTATATTTGGTTCCAGGTTATATTTGATGCCATGTACTTGTGAGAGAAGCTGCAGTTACATTTTGGAAAGTCTCTCAGAATGGATAAGACACCTAGGTTGACCTTATAACTAAGTGATTTCTGCCCCTACTGGGCCTGATTCATAAGCCTTACAAAAGGGCAGAGGGAGGAAAGTGTAGAGTACATGATGTATTGCACTTTACTAACCCAAGACAATTGAATGTGGAAAAGGTGGCGAAGGCTCATTGGAAATGCCTGGTATTTACCAGAGAGAAGGCTCAGACTTGGGGCCAAAAGCCCACCCAAATGATTGGCCAGTGGCCCCTGATGGGACCTGGGCCCTTGAGAGAAAGAAGGGTGTTCCTGAGTCTTCACCGTACTCGTGAGAGGACAGTTTCCTGCACTTGGGAACCTGGAGCAAGTGCTCCATTTTTTATACAAACTTACTCACCTGCAATTGAGGTGCTTCTGCTACTGGGTGTCTTTGTGTTCTATTTCTGGTTTTGGATATGTTCTATAAATATTTTGAAAAATGAAAATATGTTTTTTTTTCTCTGTTAAAACTTGCCAGTGTACTAGAAGTTACAGCTGTTGGTACAGGTCCATCTCTACCCACAGGTAGAGGTGTTTTCTTCCATTAAAAGTTTGACATTGGGATCTGTTGCCCTGGGCCTCCTAAACATGAACCAGTTCTAGGTGAAAGCAGAAGAAACCCACATTAGTCACTCTTTAGACACTTCAGCTGGGGTAACACCATTTTGTGTTCTCACACTTCTCAAAAGAGTGGTAGATATTTGAATTTAGCTGATGAAATTTAGAGTGAAAATTGTCTTTGATTAAGCTTTGATTCATCCCCAATTTTATTTGTCCAAAAAGAAGGTAATATGCATTCAAGGGGTGCTGATTCCCTTCCTTGACCCACTTATCCCTTAGTCTCTTATGAAGCTGAAAAAAGCTATGGAATGAATGACTCTTGCAGCCTGAAACAGTTCCCACATAAGCTACTTAACTAGACTGTCACGTAACTACAGATTCCATTGGCCACCAAAGACAGGGAACAAACACATATTCATACACCAAAAGAAAGACAATTCTGAAATGTTATTGTTTCTCTGCTGATTCCTTCACAGTTTGTGACCCTGTATTATGCACAATAGATAGACCAGGCTTGCGGACTCTTACAACCTTAGCCCTTAGTGATAACTATCCCACAGTGAATTGCCTATGGGATTGTCCTATAATACAAGACACTTGTATGTTGAGAGCAGCCACTATCAGGATGACCCAACCCAAGCAAAAATAAAAAAAAGAAGAAGAAGAAGAAGAAAAGAAGAAGGAGAAGAAGAAAATAAAAAGAAAAAAGAGTCCCTCATCACCACCCAGTGATACCTTTCTGCTTTCCCCTACACTGGAACATTTGTTAGGGAGTGCCTCAAACATGACATTCTTGTGCTGTCCTTGAGATTAATCTGTTAGCAGGAGAGAGCAGACTGTGTAACTAGAGATAACAATTAATTTTTGAAGTTGAGGGAAAGACGAAAGAAACAAAGAGAAAAAGCATAATGCAGATTAAAAAAATAAATTAAGTTTGCTTGAAATTTCTTTCTATGGGGCTTCAGTTTTCAAAGTGGTACTTGGCTTCCATTGGGCAGCAGGACCAGCCCCAAGCACTAGTGTTCTGTTCTCTTTTTGTAATCTTGGAATCTTTGTTGCTCTAAATACAATTAAAAAATGGCAGAAACTTGTTTGTTGGAATATATGTGTGACTCTGGTTTTGTGTCTGCCTCTGCTCTCAGAAATGTCATCCATTGTGTAAAATATTGGCTTGCTGTTCTGCCATCTAAAACTTGGCCACAGCCCCTGTTGTGGCTGCAAGATCAAGCTATTGTTAACAAAAATTTTGTTAACAAAAACACTGGAGGAAAGCTGCTAATGTCCTCTTATCACTGTTGTTAATTTGTTAAAACATAAAACAATCAGAATTTCAGATGAATGTCATCAGAGTTCTTTTAATAAGCTCTTTTTATTGGCTGGTTTAGTCAAGAAGAGAGTTGGTATCATGCCCAGTGGGCTTTTATGAGTCAAGAGTTGGGATCATGCCCAGTGGGCTTTTATGATACTTTTATTTTCATGTTTTGTTTTTTTTTTTTAAAAAAACCTTTGTACAGGGTTTATAATTTGTCTTGTGTTGGCCTTACCAAAAGTTGACCGGGGACTACCAAAATTATGAAGGATGTGGACTAGAAAGCACAGATAAACACTGATGGTCCATCACAACCTCATGAAAAATCTCTAACTTGTTAGCCTGGGAAAGCCACACAAAGCCAAGCTACTCACCCTCCCATCCTTTTGTGGGAGCATAAAATGGTGGCATCACGGCCCAGTTCCAATAAAGCTCCAGATAAGTAATAGGCATGTTCGCATTCTCACTGTTTTTTGGAAGTCATACCATCCTAGACCACCCAAGTAAAATATGAAACCAACATTTTAGATTCTTCAGTTCAAGCAAGGCCCTTTCCTGTCACATTTCAATGTTAATACTTATGAGATCTCGAAATGAATTTCTGGGCTTGAGACATAGGCTACCAATTAGATGTGACAGGTATCTTAAGGAATAATGAGAAAACTTTCTATGGCTCAGTGTCCTTACCTGTAATAGGTGTTGACACAGTGCCTTCCATTTGGACAGGGTTGGGGATTTAGTGAGAACATATGTAACACAGTTGGTGGGCTATTTGTTCTGGCTTTGCTCCCAGTAAAAATGCCAGAACCCCTGAGAGAGATTTTACTTTGAGCCATGTTTATCATTGACCCCCTCAGAGTGGATGGATTTCTCAATTTTTTACTGAGATCAATGTTTTATGGAGAGGAGAGAAAAATGAAATTTGAAGGATATGGATTTGTGTGTGTACCTAAGTAAAAGTCAGATAATATGTATGTTTGTGGGTTGTGTAAGCCAGAGCCTGCCTCCATAGGAACTCTCTGACCACCATTGCTTAGGTCCTCTTCTCTTGCATCTACAGAGAATGACCTTACAGCCACCCTATTTGGCTTTACTCAACTCCTGCCTAAAGAGGCAAGTTGGTTGGTATCCACCATAGATTTTCTAAGGAATAGCAGAGAGATCAGGGGACCATAAGAAACATAGTGGACTTAAAAGAGGATGGACACAGAAGTCCTGTAAGGGACCTGCTCATGTTCATGTAGTTAAGTAAACAGCTGGGATTATGGCTTGTTGATTCACTATGTAATACTGGGCATCCCTCTGTACTTTTCTGGACCTCAAATGTTCTCATTTGTGAAATGAATGTGCGTTGCAAGGTGTGGAGTAAGACTAGATGAGTTGGGAAGTCCCTTCCAATGTGGACAACATGGTTATTACAAACTATAGCAACACTTTTCTTAATCGTAATAAGGAAAACAAAAGGGTCTTTTACTATCTAAGTGTAGAGATAGAATCTCCACATTTGTGCTTAACACACACTTATAGAACTGGGAGTCAGGGGGTCAAAACAACAGTTGAGTCCCATGTAATAGGTCCTGTCAATTCTTCATGAGTAGAAAAGGGCTCAAAACTGAAGCAATTTGTTTACCATTGAGATTATCTTATAAATGGCAGAGATAAATAGGAGTTAAGTCCGAGTCCATGCACTGTCTTTCATTGTGAGTTGTTAGGGATTTCAACTTATCACACCTACCCCAATTCCTTCCCATATCCTTCCCTCAAAGAGATTGGGCTAACTTCTGATTTATAATTGCTACTTTTAAAGCTAGGAGACCTCTCAGTCATTATCTAGCCCAAGCATCTCATTCTTCACATGAAGTCAGGCCCCAGAACTTGTTGAATGTCATTGTGAATATTCCACCATTTGTGTTCACCTATTGTGAATATTGCCTACTTTGAATGTTACCTACTGTGAACACTGCCACCCTGTGGCAAGGGACCAGTCCTAGAATATGCAGTTCATTGCCCCTTCATATGCTGCCTGCAAATAGTTTGCAAGGTAGCAAGGCACCTGAAAACCTACATCATCCCCTTGCATGCTGGTTTGGAGCCCTGGTGAGAAAACATTTACCTCTTATCTGGATCCCACACATACAGCCCAAGAATCTCTTCACCTACTTCACCTGCCACCTATTACCAGTTTTCTTCATGCCATTACAGAAAAGGGGTAAGGAAGGCAACAAGTGTTGAGGGACCTTAAATAGGTACTGCAGAAGAAATGAGAAATGTTTTAAAAGACACTGAGGTGTGAGAACTTGATTTTCTTAATTAGGTGCACATAATTCAGATCTTCAGATTATCCTACCACAATTGTTTTCAGGCCATAACCTCCTCTCCTCACTCAGCTTCTTTCCCAGGGGACTTGAAGTAAATAGAAGGCCATTAAGGGAAACGGTCTGCATGCCAACCAGCAAGACTTCACACTGAACAAACTGTATAAAGCCAGACACCATGCAAACAGTCCTTTCCACACCCCAATAATAGCACTTCAAATCTCAGACCAGGAAACAGGCCAGCAGAGCTTGCAGATGCTGTGAGAGGCACATTGTCTACCACCTGGTCAATGACACTTGCCTTCAAAGGAACCATATCCTTTCGATTGTGTACACACAATGGTGGTAAATGTTAGAGTTGAACTAACCTTGTGGGAAAATCTTCACATTGCCTCCAAAGACTGTAAGGACCCCTTACAGGGCACATTATTCAATTCTCTCCTCATCCACTTAATCTCTTGTTTATTCAATAATTATTTGTGCAAATATTCTGTGCCCTGTACAGGAACAAGACAGATACCATCTCTGCCCTAATGGAATTTCTAGTTTAATGGGATAGACAAAGACACAGAAAATGCAATGTAATATAATGGGTGGTTTGGTGAGGGAAGCTGAGGATTCTGTTGGGTTACAAAGGAAGTTCACCAACTTTAAGCTTGGCTTAAGAAAGGCGTCCCTTGGGAATCAGCAGTTAGCATAATGGCTATGTCGCTGGACTCCCACATAGTCGTCCTGGACCCGGGGGCTTCCTGTGGGGGTGATTTCTCACTTTCTGTCTCTCTGTCTCTCTCTGTCTGTCTGGCGAGCACACGCACCCTATAGCCAAAAACCTCTTCAAAAAAAGAAAAGAAAAGAAAGGCTTCCCTGAGAAGTCTACATTGTGACCCAAGTTGAATGAATATGGGGATGAGGATGGTGAAAGGGGCATTCTTCCTCAGGCAAGATGCAACAATCTAATCTCATCAGGGAAACTGCAAATAGCTTAGTTTATCCTGAGGTAAAAGTTTAAAGGAAGAGTATTTTGTGAGAGATGAGAATAGAGAAAGAGACAACCAAAGCCAACAAGGGCAATGTATCACAATAAATAGTTTGACCTTTATTCTAAGTATAAAGAGTAGCTATAAAGTTATTTCCAGCATTTCAATTCAGAATACTGTCAGATGCAAGATCTCATCTGAACCTCCTAACATCCTGAAGAGACAGAGAAGTCAGGGATCAAGTCCATTTTGCAGGGAAGAAAATCGAGGCTCATCAATTTGACATGGTTTGCCAAAAGACTACCTCTGAATAATTGATAACCCTAACTCTCAACAAGATTGCCCAAATCTCCTGATTTCTGTTCTCATCTGCTCACATTACAGCAATCTATCAAAGACCTCAGAACTAGCAGTACAATTCTCAGAATGTGTTCAAGTGTCTCTGTGAGAGCATGCATTACCTACACCTTATTTGCATCCCACTCACCACCTTCTGAGGTGACCGTCACTGGAACAAGGGTCCAAAATCGAAAATAGAGGACTGAGTAAGTGTTGGAGAAGAGTATGAGCTAGGGTCAATTGTGAAAAAGCCTCATCTGTTGGGACGAGCAGTTAGTGTAATGGTCATGTCGCTGAACTCCCATGTAGCTGACTGCGGTTCGAGTCCCAGACCCGGTGGCTTAAACTCATGCCGGGCGCGTGTGCATGCGTGCCCAAGATCACGAGAGGAGAATGGAGAAGAAGGGATTGCGGTGTGGCCATCCTCCCTGGGGGGTGATTTCTCACTTTCTATCTCTCTGTCTTCTTGGTGAGCCTATAGCAAAACGTCTCAAAAAAAAAAAAAAAGCCTCATCTGTCCTGCTAAAAAGTATAATGTCTTCTATAGACCAGTCATTCTCAGTTGCCACTTCTGAAAGACGGGGGACACATGAGTGACACACTCTCAAGGGAGCCATCAGGGCTATAGGCAGTTCTTATCACACAGCTATCATTCAGCTCATTTCTCTTCCACTCAAGAAAGCAAAAATGATTGCAAGTGAAACTTACAGTATTGGAAGGAAAAAAACTGAATTTTCTGTAGTATATTTTTAAGAAAATTTTCCACAAAATTCAATATTTAAAATATTATCAAAAACTTACTTGCCACATTTCACAATTGATTACAGAACAATTGAGATAACTAAGCAGTTTTGAACAAAACTGTAACATAATTTGGGGAGATGGAAGCTATGCTGAAATTTGTGTGAGAATATAAGAGAGGTTGAAGCAGACTGATTCAAAGGCAGAATAAACAACAATAATTAAATGTATTATGCACTTACTTAGTGCCAAAACATGCTAACATTAAGCGCTTTACACTATGTGTTATATAATCCTCACATCAATCCTTGAACATATTTACCATCATTATATAAATAAAAAACCAGATTCTCTTTACAAGCCAAATGTTGTATAGTGATTGAATGTTTAAAAAAAAAGAATAATTAAAATAAAATTTAAAAATAAAGAAATTGAGGCTCTGACCCAACATTATTTCTGACCTATAACAAAGGTTATTTCTAAGTAATGAAGCTTAAACTCAGACTCAAGATATTTATTGCCAAATCCTACAATTTTGATCAGTATATACTTTTTTCTGAAAAGTTGGTTGATTTTCTCTAAGTCTTTGCAAAGAGGCCCAAGGAACTCAAAAGCAGGCAGCATTACAAACAGGAATAAAGAGTTGTGGAATGGAACTGTCTTCACATCTACCTGCTTCAGGAATGATAGTTATATCTGGAGTACACGAGCAGTTGCCTTCCCCAAACTTCAGAGGAATTTTGCTGGAAGAACAATCTTCTCTAGCTATGCCCTAGCCCAAGTGTCTTACTGCAGCTCTTGCTCCCCCTTCCTACCTCTGTTAGAGACATCTGGGGTACAGCAGCACATCAAGTGCCCAAATAACCTATGAGCATATTTGTTTGTAAGTGCAGGCAGGAAGAAAGAGCATTGGACCAGGAGTCAGAATACCAGCTTCTGCCCCAGCTTCAGGTAAACATAAGGAGGTCCCTTCCCCTTTCTGGGCCTTGGTCTCCCCATCTATAGAGCAAGAGAGAGAAGAACTAGATTTGTTTCTTTCAATTCTAACATGCTTTCTTAGACTCTGTGAAATTGTTGGCTAAAACTGAAATTTGGTCAGTCTGAGAATTCCTGATTTATTTCATTCCAATGCCTGTAATCTTACATCTACATTTTAGAATACTAGTATTTTAGAAAAGACCAATGATGGAGTTTCTTGTATTTTCAAATGTCCAGCCATTAGCATCCTGTGTACACAACCAGTAACTTATAACTCTCTGTTCCACAGGTGTTATAGCTTCCACCTTATAACACACCATCTTGCCTGCCATTCAGACACACCTGCTGATCTTGGTGGGAATATATTTATGCTAATGCTCCCTGGGATGTTATATATCTGTATTATCTTGACATAGGCCAAAGACCCTGCCAGACAAGTCTCTCATCCAGAATAAAAGCAAGCAACTGTAGCTGCTTGAGGAATCCCTGTGGTGGAAATAGTATGAACTTAACAGGAACCATAGCATAGACAGTGTCATTAGATAAACATTAATGGGTAAAAGACTAGACCAACTGCTTCCCTTTGGCAATAAGGCAGTACATCTCATGAGCTTCTGTTCATTTGGTTTCTATTCATAGGAAATGCCCTCCATTTATGCCTAAACAGTTCCTTTCTACTCATTAAGACTCAACTCAAAACCACCCTTCATGTTTTTTCCCTGATTCCCCTAACTGGAAATGAGCTCTCTGTCCTTTAAATTTCAAATCTCCCTTCCACTAGTTTGGCTTGTGCTTAGTCTTAATAGCAACCATTGTCACCTAAATAATGCTTTATAGGTTATAGAATTTTGGTATCTACTATGTCATTGAAGACTCACACAGAAACCTTATAAGGAAGACAGAGTAAGAATTATATCTTGATTTAATGTAAGACAGGAAGTAAGCATTATTTCAGAATTTTGCTGGAGACTTTTATTTCTAGCATTGTGTCTTACTAGATACCCTGAATGAACTTCCCAAGGAAAACAATAAAATTCTAAGTGAAATACCAAAATATATTTAAAAAAATTAAACTATTATATTAGGTCATTGGGAAAGTTAACATATTTTCTATGCAAAAATGTGTCATGACTTTCCCAGTGACTCATTAGTATGATAGTAAGGAATCCACAAAGACATATGGAAAAAACATCCACAAAGACATTTTACATTCACTGAAAGTGAGTGTCAAAACCAGATTCTTCCTTGAGAATTTTACCATATTCTGGGAGATTCTGAATTTTTATCTTGATGACTATAAAGGGTGAGAGAAGTAGAAGATAATTATTGAGCCTTCCCAAGATGACAAGTTCTATAGGAGACTTCCAAATAAAGTTTATACCTTAAAGGTATATACACTCGATGTAGTGGTAAATAAGAATTAAATCAGTTTTACAGAAGGGGATAGCTCTCACTGGGAGAAGGAAAAACTGCTATACAGAGGCAATTGGAGGGAGAAAATTACTTAGGTAAGAGGAGGAAGATACAAACGATTATCACACTAGGCCTTTCTGATTTGCAGTTTATTGACAGTTCACTCCAGAAACTAGGGTGCTAGATAGGTCAGAAACAAAGAAAGGTATGGAGCCCACATGCTCCCAAGGTATTGCAGAGGGGAAGTATCTATACTACTAAAAAGAAGTCTAGCAACCTATCAACCTGTGAGAGGCAAAGACCTTTTCACCTTCAGGGTCTGCTCACCTCGATCTCCCTGCACGAAATGTAGCAATGTTTCAGATTATGGCTGAGATAAGGGAAGAGGCTCTGGGATTCCTTTAGAATATTGGTAGGAGGCACATAACAAATTTCAGTGTTTTCTCCCTCATCAGTGTTAGAGCCTTGTGCCAAGACTACTGCAACTTAACGCTCTTGCCTTTAAACGGAGTTATTGACACTGATAAAAAGGCATGGTATTCTTGTTTTGAGGATCAAGAAGAGCTAGGGTGGGACCAGCAATTAATGTAATGGCTATGTCACTGGACTCCCATGTAGTCAACCACGGTTTGAGTCCTGGACCCGGTGGCTTAAACTCATGCCAGGCGCATGTGTGCAAGTGCCCAAGATTCCGAGAGAAGAATGGAGGAGAAGGGATTGCAGCATGGCCATCCCCCCGGGGGGTGATTTCTCACTTTTTCTCTGTCTCTCTCTGTCTTTCTGGATAGTGCAAGCACCCTATAACAAAAACCTCTCCAAAAAAAAAAAAAAAAAAAAAGAGCTAAGGTCAACTCTTGAATTTCCATTCATAAATGCAATGATAAAGTTTTAAAGAGAGGGAAGGAAGGAAGAGTTGGGA
The DNA here is from genome assembly GCF_000334495.1 of Tupaia belangeri chinensis. Classification (NCBI taxonomy): domain Eukaryota; kingdom Metazoa; phylum Chordata; class Mammalia; order Scandentia; family Tupaiidae; genus Tupaia; species Tupaia belangeri. The sequence continues at coordinate 296,791 of NW_006199981.1, read as the reverse complement.
GCACAGCTTGGAGGGTCTTTTGAAGGAGCAAGGTGAGAAGCAACAAAGGGCATAGAAAGTCCTCCCACACATAACCAAGTTTTTTGGTTAGGCTAGCACTAGGGAGGGAAGATTGCGGGGAGCAGAAGACCAGTTTTTCTGCCATCTCATTATACCATCAGACAGACAGGAACCCTACAACCTACCTTCTTCCAAAATTACCTCTATGACTCATTCTTTGGGACTCTTCTTCACAGGGCAAGATATGCCCAAATGGCAACTTAATTCGGTTGATGCCAAGCTCTCATTGATTTTATTTCTCCTGTCTCTCACTTTTCTCTCATTCTATCTCTATCTCTCTATGCTTTCCTTTCTTTGTTCCCTTCTTTTTTACTTATGCCTTTTGTCTTTCTCGTTACCTGTTTCTTCTCTTTTCATTGTTTCTGTCCATATTTTCTTTCTCTGTCTCTCCCTTTCTCTTGCTTTTTCTTCTTTTAATATTCTTGTTTCCCTCCATTTCTCCTGCCTCATCTCCCTCTTCTCTTTTTTTTGCGCTCTCTCTCCAATCTCAGTATCTTTCTCTCTGTGTCCTTTTTCTTAATTGTAATCTCTGAATTCTCCCAGGTCTTATTTCTTTACGTTCTGTTCAGTCTTGCTCAGTGCCTTTACAAATTACCCACAGAATGCACTCAGCTTTGAGATACTATTACAAAGACCAATATTTACCTCAAATAATTATCAAACTTTGCCTAAAATATTCTAATTCAACAAATATGTATAGAGGAACTTCTATATCACAGATTATGCTTGATATCGTTATTCATAATTTCATTGACTCCTCAAAACAACCTTGCAAAGAAAGAAAGGACTATTCTAATTTTATAAACAAGAAAACTGAACTGAGATGTGAATTTTAGGGAGAAAAGGGGTATCATTAAAATTATGGGCCAGTAGGTGGTGTAGTGGCTAAGGCTCTAGACTCCCCTGTTATTAACCTCGGTTTAAGTCCCAGATCCAGCAGATTGAATCTCTTGTTGGGCATGTGTGCATGGATGCCCAAAGTCCCAAGAGGAGAATGGAGGAGAAGGTATTGTGGCATGGCCATTCTCTCTGGGGAGGGGATGATTTCTTGCTTTCTGTCTCTCTCTCTTTGGTGAGTGTGTGTGGCCTAAAGCAAATATCCCTCTTAAAGAAAGGAAGAAAGAAAGAAAAAAAGAAAGAAAGAAAGAAAGAAAGAAAGAAAGAAAGAAAGAAAGAAAGAAAGAAAGGGAAAGAAAGAAAGAAAGAAAGAAAAGAGGGCTAATCTTTACTACAAAGGAGAAAAATATTAACATTTTTGGTCCCTCTAGCTAACACATCCTGAAAACAAGTTGTACTTCTCAGGCCTGGGGGCTGAAATGGAATCCAGTCTCCATTATGCTATGCCTCCCACTTCTCCCAAGCCTCTTTTATTGGTAATTGAATCTGATATCTGGTGGGCCAGAAATGAGACATGGGCATTGGTGCAGCCCTCAAGTTTTGGTGTTCTGTCCTCTCACCACATACTTGTCCAGTGTGTAAGCTTAGCCTCCTACTTTGTTATGCTACCTCATGCAACAAAAGGCCTGGGTCTGTTAACATGTGGTCAGAGCCACTTCTCGCTTCAGCCTTCCTTTTCTGAAAGCAGAGTCCACTCCTATACTTCCTACTCCTCCCATCTGTTACCCACAGCCAGGTGTGTTGTCTACCAAGCAAGTGACAGAATGACCAAAAGTTCTTCTCTGTCATGTCCTTCTCTGCCTAGGCTGCCTACATCTACTAGACCCTTTAACTACTG
>NW_006199981.1:289792-294965 GCF_000334495.1 Tupaia belangeri chinensis | reverse complement strand
TTTCCCTAACCTATTTCCATCCCACAGGTCCATGTAACCAAATGTACTAGGGACTCTAGAAGTCCTGTGACTGTGTCATGAAGAAGTCAGAGATAAACTTCAAATGAAGGCCTGAGTCTGATCTCCTTCCCCATCACATTACCTTGTTCCTATACCTACAATCGAGGTCGAGGCTGGAATTAATTAGAAAGTACATGTTTCTCTGTTACAGCCTAACCTTTCCACTGGGAAATCTGATTGACAGATTTTAATTTATAAGCTTTATCCAAGTCATAGACAAACAGTGCCATGCTCAAACTGTATCTTTTGAAGGTTATAGCATTTAGATTTCGAAGCTCTTAATTTTATTGAAAATGGGAGAAAAAATGTCATACAAATATTTCATTTCAAAGCTTGATGATTCGGACACACAATTCTTATTGCAATAATCACCACCCACCCACTTGTACCATACTCTGAGAATCAGCCACAGGAGGGCTCAGCTCCCTGTTATTTCTGTTTTTGAGATCCTAGGGCAGGATAATTGGTTTCCCTCATGATGGTTTGTAAAATATCATCTTAATATCTCATATAAGCTGGATAGGAGGGACTTTTAGCTACAAGTTTAGTACTTTAGTATATTTAGTGTAAATCTACAAGCATTCTTACAAATATATTGTAGCCACTGAGCTATTCCCAGCCTATAGTCCCTTACTGGTCTGGTAATTTTGGCCTAAAAAGAGCAATGCCTATAGTCCCTTACTGGTCTGGTAATTTTGAGCTAAAAAGAGTAAATGTTGCTTGAGAGGAAAAGAAGGAAAAGAAATTGACATGCAGAGGGAATGCAGAATTTACTAAGAGAGTTAAGGAGAAAAATGGGAATTCCACAAGGGCCACTGGGCAGTGTACTAAAAAGACAGGATGAGGAGTGAGCTGAGGGAAAAGTACTATGTTGGTTAAAGTAGGAATGAGATACTCTACTGAGGCAGGGCTCTGGGAAAGATATGAATTGATAGAGTGTAGATATGTAGACTGGAGGGCATAAGATTCAACTTAGAAGTGGGAGAGTTCTCTGTGGGGTAGTTGTAGCCAGAACTCTAGTGGTGAAGCCAAACCTAACATAAAGAATTGTGTTCTTAAGGATGGAAGGCAAAGAGCAATCCTAATTCAGTAATGGACTAGAGGCAGGAAGAATAAGAAAGCAGAATTAATTGAGGGTCATGTATTACATCCTGAGGTTTGGTTTGAATTCTCACGGTGTGTAGATATGGGTAACTATGAGAGGAGAACTTGTCTTTCTCAGTGCAATAGGCCTTGATTGTGCCTACCAAAACCTTGACCAAGGACAAGGTTATGAACAAGGGCTTAAGGATTCAAGTATTGGGAAGGAAAGTGTTGGGGAAGCTCTCACTTTTCACACATTTTTAAGTGCATCTATGCATATGGAGCCTTATTTGGGGGAACTTCCTCAAAAGTCTTTGTCATATTCAGACATACTTGAGTTACAGTCCTAGTTCCATCACTGGTTGATTGTAGTTAAATCACTTTAATCTCTACAAGCCTCAGTTTACCTTTCCATAAACTTAAAATTATCTTAATCTCATAAAGTCATCACTAAGGTTTCTCAGTAAATGTTAAATGAATTTAATGTATTGCTGACTCCTGCTGGCCAGGAGAGGGCAGATACAGGAAATATCAGCATTGTACTTCCACATTGCCCTTTGCTACTGAGTGGATCAGGCCTTGGACCAGCTGGTTCCTCCATTAGATGTGTGAAGCAGGGGTCTGATGATCCCGCCAGATTGAAGATAGAATAAATGTCAGGGTAGGGGGAAATTTACCAGAGTTAAGGCTACTCTCTGGTGGGATGGTGAAGAAATGGCAGTTATAAGTATGTGCAGTGCACCTGGGAAGTCACCTATCACCAATTCCCCATCTTCACTAATTCCAACACCAAAAGAGAAAGTGTCCTTGACATCTATCAAATGAAAGCTATCTCCATCTGAGTCATCTGGGTTTTCTGACACTGAACTCAAATTCCTTTACTGTCTCTTTCTCCCTCACTTCTTCTTCCTTGACTTTTCTCCCACTCACCAGAATGGCTATGAGAACTATGTTAATGTGTAGCTCTGTTAAACCTCTAGATTTTCATTTTCTGTACCAACATTTATGGCTATACTGGGGTGAATTCATGGGTTCAAATCTCTCCACTTGTCCTCTAACCCTATAATTTAGTAAATGGGGGGGGGGAGCATTAAATGTTGTTGAGTGATAAGCATATACTGGACACACATTTCTGGACACATTGCCAAACACATTACCAAAACAACATTTTTTTTTTCATTTTATTAGACCAAAGGTCTTATAGTCACTTTAAAAATGAGAATACTAAGGCTGAGAGGATGGTGATAAACTTATGCAGAGCCACATAGTCAAGAAGCAGCAGCCAGATCTGTGGCTTTCTGACTCTAAATACAATGCCCTTTCCCCTAGCAGCCCCTCTGTGAGAACCTAGCCTTCTGCTTCCACCTTAATCAGGACTATGTGGCAATGGGGTCCCTCCTGGTTTCATATAAATATGGACGACCATGTGTGGTGGAGATGAGGACCTCCACTCACACTCATGCTAGGCATTCTTTTAGTTGTCACTCACCACTACCTAGATACTTAGGGAGGAAATACTGATTACTTTGTTTATCATTGCCACCCTATGGATCTCTCAGCAACCCCTGGCATTTACTTGAATAAGACACCTTCCATGGCCTAGACTGAATACTGAGGACCAGATGTCATTTTCCTTATTCCCATCCTGATGTTACTACTCCCTAGTAAGTCCAACTCTCATCTTCTTAGCCCAGAGTCTTCTGGTTGGCAGATGGGCAGAGACACTCTGATCTTTCCAGTCTGTATATAATAAATGCTATCTGGAAGGAAAGCAACCTCACTTTGCATCCATGAATGCCACAAATAAAGCCATATGGTTCACTCTCCAATGCCCTTTATTGTCTTCCCTGTATGGAGCTAAACAAGATTTCAAATCAGATGCGTCGCCGAAGCCAACTAATTTCTGCCATTTGGTTGTGGCCTGGCCCAAATTTGCACCTTGGAAGGATAGTGAGCCAGTCAGTTCCAAGAGTTCAACTACAGCTGTTCTGGGAGCCCATAGCCTGTGCCTGGCCCATTTTTTGGCCCTGCAGTTTTATTAGCTTCATTTTTTACGTGCTTTTTAACTCCCTGAATGTAGCCAAAACCAACATCAAATAACAGCAAGGAACACAGGGTTATGACTTTCTCCACCCACCCCAGCAACCAGCCCCCCAACTCACTTAGAAGTGTGGTGGGCAAAATACACCATAGATTTCCCCCTGCATGTCTTTTCTGAGGAAGAGGAAGACCCCTGCCACTCTGTGAGCTATTCTCAGACACTGTCGCCTCAGAACTCATTGTGAGAGATATTTCGGGTCACCATAACCTAAGGAGCAGAAGGAGGGGGAACAAAAGGAGGGGAGAAAGAAAATGCAGCCAGCAAGCGATGTTCAGATATCTCCCTCCCTGAGGCCATGAGTGCTGGGTCTCATACTTCTGGCCAGTGCCTGCTCGAAGGAACAGTTGAAGGAACCTCCCCTCTCACCCCATGCCTTTCTGCCTCCTTGTCTCTCTCCATTTTTTTTCCTTCTTTCCTTCCTTATTTTCTCCTAGAGCCAGCTAGGAACAAGTATTCTGAGAGGCTTTCCAGATGGCTCCAAATCTCAGCCACTGCAAGGGATTCACCAGCTTCTATCCCTTGAGTTTGGAGGTAGGGAAGCCAAGATCGCTGCAAGACAGGTCTGGGAAGTTTCCCAACACTGCAAGCTTGGCACAGAGCCTGAAAGTAGATGCTGGAGTCAAGCTGCCTGAGTTGAAGAAAATTCCCAGTTGAGAGAAATTCAGAAAACCAGTATGGATTATAGCTTTCCTGAACCTCAGAGCTGGGAGGTAGGGGCAAGACTTTAGAATGGATTGTATAGAGTTTGGGCTATTTGGTCAGGAGCCATGGGTTCTAGTCCTGACTCAGTGATTTTGGAAAGTTCTTTTCACTTCTTGGTCTCAGAATCCCCTAGAAATGTACAAACCACTCCCTAAGAACACATTCTCACAAAATGGAACTGTGTTAAGCTTTGATAACAGATCTACTGGCATTTTGGCTGCCAAGACTTTAAGGAACAGATCTGAGTGGTAGCCATATGAAAACATGTTCTTGTTCTTCCCATGCTTCCTTAGCAAATATAGGCTCAGGCCTTGCTTGTATGAGCATGCATTCCCCACCTCCAAACTTTATGCTCTTTGTTTTTTCTTCAGTGGATAATTTTGACTATATATATATATATATAAAACCTGTATCTCTACCTGTCTATATATTTGCATATCTATCTACTTAGCTATCCACCTACTTACTTACCTATATTAAGAAAAGCTTCTAGAGCATCAGAGTTTCTTATGGCAGTGGCAAATTAGGTCAATTAACTACATGGATCTTGGGTATGCATGCACATGTGCCTGGTGTGAGTTTAAGCCACTTGGTCCGGGACTCGAACCATGGTCAACTGCATGGGAGTCCAATGATGTAACCATTACACCATCTGATGGTCCTGGGAGATCTTTAAAAGTGCACACATGGGGGTCAGCAGATGGCATAATGGTTACATCGCTGGACTCCCACGTAGTCGATTGTGGTTTGAGTCCTGGACCTGGAGGCTTGAAACTCACACCGAGCATGTGTGCATGCTTGCCTAAGATCTTGAAAGGGATGGCAACATGGCCATACTCCCTGGAGGGTGGTTTCTTGCTTTTTGTTTCTCCGTCTCTCTCTGTTTCTCCAGCAAATGCACGGGCCCTATTAGGAAAAGAAAAAAAAAAGTGCACAGACGGCACATTTATCAAATTGGAAAATATTTAGAAAACTAACAACAAGTGGTGGTAAGATGAAGAGTAATGGGAGCTCTAATATATCGTTGGTCCCAGTATAAAGTGGTACAACCACTTTGCATAGATGTCTGTCATTATCTACTGAAGTTGGACATTTATATCTCCTATTACCTAGATATTCCACATCAAGTATGACCTGAAAAGTAATGGGGACCAGCAGTTAGCGTAATGGCTATGTTGCTGGACTCCCATGTAGTCAACCCTGGTTTCAGTATCTGCCGCCGACACT
>NW_006199981.1:288578-289273 GCF_000334495.1 Tupaia belangeri chinensis | reverse complement strand
AGCCATTACGCTAACTGCTAGTCCCCATAATAATAATTTTGAATCAACCTAAATGTTCCTTCAGAGTAAAATGAATAGATTGTACTGTATTTATACAATCGAATATTGTATGGAAATGGAAACAAAGAAACTATAGTCATATGCAATAACGTATTGATCTCACAAGCATAATGTTGAATACGAGAAGAATATACACTATATGACTGAATTAATACAGGGTTGTAAAAAGAAAAATCTAGCTATTTTTGTGGGTATGTATGTAGGTATAAAATTACATTTGAAAAAAGACATACTTCTGTTTCTGCTAAGATTGCGTAGCCCCAATGTGGCTAGCAGTGAACCTCTACACATACCTGGCAGCAGTGAATATGTAAGAAGCAGTATAGAGCAAATCTACTTGACACTCCTTCCCTTTCTGTCTCCTCCTGCTATGTAGTAGGGTCTGGTGGAAGCTTGCTGAGCTTTCACCTTCAGTCTGCAGCAATTTTTTAAATTTTCTTTCTTTTTTTATTATTATTCATACATTAAATCACTATACATCATTTAGATTGTGAAGAGACTTTACCCAGCATGACTTACACCTCAGTCCAGCCCAGTTGAGACTATTATACACATCCATGTCAACAGATAATAAAACTTTTCTGTGTCCCACAAGTGTCTTACCTCTCCTTTTTACCCCCAATTTCCTTTCCTAC
>NW_006199981.1:283807-288563 GCF_000334495.1 Tupaia belangeri chinensis | reverse complement strand
GGAGACATACAATGTCTTTCATAGCCTGACTTGCTTCACTCAGCAACATATCTTCCATATTCATCCACTTTCTATCAAATTCCAGGGCCTTGTTGATTTTTATGGCTGAATAGTATTCCATGGAGTATATGTGCCACAGTTTTGTATATTTTGGGGATTATTCTTTGTACTTTGGGGGTCTTGCTTAAGAAGTCTTTGCCTACCTTAATGTCTCCCAGAGTTTCCCTAGTGTTTTCCACCAGTAGTTTTATAGTTTGCAGTCTTAGGTTTAGATCTTTGATCCACTTTGAGTTGATTTTTGTTAGTGGTCACAGATAGGGATTCAGATTCATCTTTCTGCAGGTGGATACCCATACCCAATATATCCAACACAATTTGCTGAAGAGGTTTCTCTTTTCCCACTGGATTGACTGGTACTCTTTGTCAAAGATGAGTTGGCTGTATGTTTTGGGGTTTATTTCTGGAGTTTCTACTCTATCCCATTGGTGCTCATGTCTATTTTTGTGCCAATACCATGCTGCTTTGATTATCACAACTTTGTAATATATTTTGGGGGTCAGGAAGTGAGATGCCACCTACTCCAGTCTTCTTATGCAGGATGGCTTTAGCAAAATGGGGTATTTTATGGTTCTAGACAAATTCTGATTGTCTTTTCTAGATCTGTAAAGAATGTCTCTTGTAATTTTATAGAGATTGCATTAAACAATCTGGGTTGGATGGCCATTTTGATTATATTGATTCTGCCAATCCAGGATGTCGTTCCACTTTTTAGCATCCTTTTCAATGTACTTTTAAAGTTTTCATAGTTTTTCTTGTAGAGTCCTTTGACTTCCTTGGTTACTTTTATTCCTAAGTATCTTATACTTCTTGTGGCTATGGTAAATGGAATTGCATCCTTCAGTTCTGTCTCTGTCTACTTGTTGTTTGTATATAGAAGTGTTATAGATTTTTGTAAGTTAATTTTGTATCTTGCCACTTCACCATATGCTTTTAATACTTCAAGAAGTTTTTTCATGGATACTATTTGGTCTTCTATATATACAATCATGTCATCTGCAAACAGAGATCATTTCAGCTCTTTTTTAACTATTGGAATGCCTTTTTACTTCTTTCTCTTGTCTGATCGCTTTGGCTAGAACTTCCAGTACTATATTGAATAGGAGTGGAAAAAGTGGGAAGCCTTGTTTTATACCACTTTTTAGTGGAAAAGCTCTGCAGCAATTTGAATCAGCTCTCCACTGGAATCAGTGAAACCAGTGAGGGCAGTGAGGGGTTAATCATATATATCCCCACACTCAAAGAAAACAAGAAGTTACCCTGCATTCACTGGGAAAGTAGCTGATGAGTGGAGCGGGTATGCTTCTGCACTTTCTATCTGCAGGGAAGCAGTATGAATCAATCCAACACTTTTGCAGAGGTAATATCAGCAGGACCCAGTGAAAAACTGGACATACACACTCACCTGGATCTTGTACTGTACTTCAATAGGTCTGCTTAAAAAGGAAGATAAACTAATAAAATATTTAAATATCTCATATCATAGTACAATTTCAAAAAATGTACCCTCAAATAAAAATCTCACATCATGCCAACCAGAAAAGCAAGATGAATAAGAAAGAGCATCCAAATGACACCAACACTGACTCAGATGTGGAAATTATTTAACAGAGAATTTAAAAATGCCATTAGAAAGTGTTTCAACAAGTGATTACAAATTCTTCTGAATCAAATGAAAAAAAAATTAGTAAACCTCAGCAAAGAAAATGAAGTTATAAAAAAGCACTAATTGGAAATTATATCATTGATAGATAAAGTGACAGGAAAACAAACAAACAGAAATACCCTTACTACTGAGCCCAATATTCCAGTGTAGATGACAGAAGATAAAATCAGAAACTCGAGGATAAAACAGTAGAATTCACACACTCTGAATAATAGAAGAAAATTTACTGCAAAAAACTTAACAGGGCATTGGCAACCTATAGGATGATAAGAAAAAAGGCCCAATATTTGTATTTTTAGGGTTCAAGAACTGAAAAACAGAAGTAAATAACAAAATTTTTCAAGTACTGAAAGAAAAGAACCGTCAACACAGAATTCTATATTCAGATAAAATATACTTAAAGAACGTAAAGAAAATAAAGATATTCTCAAATAAAGTAAAATTAAGAAAATGTATTGCAATCATACCTATCCTAAGAAATGACTGAAAGAAATTCTCTAGATAGAAGATAAATCATAATAGGAGAAAACTTGTGTGTATAGAAAGAAAAGAACACCAGGATACTTACAAAAAGGAGGGCAAATATAATAATTATCTTCTCATGAGTTCAAGTCAATATATGATAATTGCAGCATGAATTTTGAAACCATTGAATGTGGTACTCTACAGAAGAAACATTGGGCTATTGGAAAAAACAAAGATCAATCAATGATATATTGCCCATTTTGTTCAATAACTTTTTGCCATCTTTTAATGAACTTCATAATTCCTCATTCATAGAAGGACCTGTCTTATTGGCAAAAAATTTAACAAGATGCTGATTTACAGCCTCATCTGAATTGAATGTTATACTATGCTGTATAGCATAAAGGAGAAGGAGATGAATATATCTATTAAGGGGCAACAGGAGGGATCTTTGTGGTGTTCTCTATCTTGATTATATCAATGCCAATATCCAGGTTGTGATAATGTACTATAGGTTTGCTATTATTGACAGTAACTTGCCAAGGAGTACAGGGATCTCTGTATCATTTTCTACAACTGCATATGAATCTACAACTACCACAAAATAAAAAGGTTAGTTTTACAAAAGAAAAACAAACAAGCATAAAAAGATACTGCAAAAGTTAGGATAGTGATTATCTCTGATGGATGGGAGAAGGTTATGATCAAGATTACATATAAAAGTTTCTATAATCTTTTGTTTGTTTGTTTGTTTGTTATAGAGCACATGCACTCACTGGAGAGAGACAGAAAAAAAAGGAGGAGTGAGAAATCACCCCCCAAGGGGGATGTCCATGTTGGAATCCCTTCTCCTCCATTCTCCTCTTGGGATTTTATAGCCACTAGATATGGGATTCAAGCCATGAAGTCAGATATGGGGTCCACCACCTTAACCACCATGATAACTCCCAGCCCTGTTGCTGCTATCTTTACAACATGTTATTTATTTATTCGGATAAGGATTACATAAATTTTCTGAATAAATATTCATTAGAGTGTACAAATAAGTTTTATGCGACTTTTTACGTACATAACACATATCACTGTGAGGAATATTATTGTTTAAAATACATATTAGGTTGTTTTATTCCTTTGTTTAAAATTTTCCAATGACTACATTTGTTCATAGGATAAAAATCTGAAATCTTCACAGAGGCCTACAGAGCTTTCTCCATCAATAATTTTCTTTCCTCCTTGTCTTCTGTGCTCCTGCCATACTGTTCTTTTTTTCCAGATCTTCCCACCGTTGGTTTTTTTCACAAGCTTTTCTAAAAGCCTATAGTGTTTTACTATCCCTACTGCCCTTCACCTGTAAATCTCAACTTAAATTTAAAAACTGCATAAAATCTTCTCTGTAACATGCTTCCTTGGCTCACTGTGCTTCCCCTCATTAACATTTTTATAGTTTACAATAATATATTTAGAGTATTGCTTATGTATGCATTGATTTGAAGACCACCATACTGTAAACTCCATGAGTATAAAAACCTCATATAGAAGTTTTATTTGTAGATTTTTGAGGAATCTCCAAATTATTCTGCACAGTGACTGGACCAGTTTACATTCCCCCCAGCAGTGTAAGAGAGTTCCCTCTTAACCACACCCAGCCAGCACTTACATTTTTTAGTTTTTTAAATCTTAGTCATTCTGACTAGAGTTGGTGGTACCCCATTGTTGTTTTGATCTGCATTGCCCTTACCATTATGGATGTTGAGCATTTTTTTCATATGCCTTTTGGCTACTCCTAAATCATCCTGAGAGAGTGGTTTTCTCGACTCATTCTCCCATCTTTTAGTAGGTTTAATCATCTTTTTTCCAGACAGCTGCTTGAGTTCCTTGTGTGTTCTGGTTATCAGTCCCTTATCTGATGCATAGTTTACAAAAATATTTTCCCATTCTGAGGGCCGTCTATTCACACCAATTACCGTGTCTTTTGCCATGCAGAAACTTCTTAGTTTGATGTAATCTCACTTGTCTATTTCAGGGATTAACAACTATGCTTTGGGTGTCTTATTAAAGAAGTCTTTAATAAGAGTTTCCCCAGTGTTTTCCAGGAGCAGTTTTAGAGTTTGAGGTCTTAGATTTAGATCTTTGATCCACCTAGACTTGATTTTTGTCAAAGGTGAGAGGTAGGGGTTCAGATTCATCTTTCTGCAGGTGGAAATTCAGTTTTTTCAGCACCATTTCTTGAAGAGGGTTTCCTTCTCCCACTGGATTGACTGGTACCCCTCGTCAAAAATCAGTTGACTGTATGTTTCAGAATTTATTTCTGGGGACTCTATTCTATTCTATTGGTCCACATGCCTATTACTGTGCCAGTACGATGCTGTTTTGATTACCACAGCTTTGTAGTATATTTTTAGGTCAGGGAGTTAGATGTCGCCCACTCCACTCTTGTTGTGCAGAATTGCTTTGGCAATACAAGGTCTTTTATTATTCCAGACAAATTTTATGATTGTCTTTTCTAGATCTGTGAAGAATGTGTCTGGTACTTTGATTGGCATTGCATTAAATATGTAGATTAATTTG
>NW_006199981.1:282384-282997 GCF_000334495.1 Tupaia belangeri chinensis | reverse complement strand
TATATATATATAGAAATATATATATATATATGTGTGTATATATATATATACACACACACACACACACAAGGGTCATGCTGCACCCTGGAGGGATGACCATGCTGTAATCCCTTCTCCTCCAGGCTCCTATTTTAATTTTGGGCACACATGCACACACACTTAGCATGTTTTTCAAGCCACCAGGTCCAGGATCCAATCCATGGAGTTAGCCTGTGGAATCCAACCACTTAAACCACTCCACCATCTGGCTAGCCCCTCTTATCTATCTTGAACCATTTAGTGCCTAAAACAGTGCCTGGAACATAAGAGAAATTCAATATATATTTGTAGAATAAACAAAATTAAATTCCATTATGGCATTTCATGTTATTTTTAGAGATAACATAATATGTTAGAAAGACATATCTAAATAAAATTGATCAGAACAGGCCATCTTCCAGAGACAGCTCCATGGCTCCTGCGATCTAGGCATTTTGGGGGAAATGGAGAAATGAAGAGGCCCCACTGATAATTCAGCCAGCCTCCAGCATAGAAAACTCATGTGGTAGGAAGACTCCTTTCAGGCCTCCTCTCTCTGTATCTGTCTTTGTCTCTCTCTACCTCTGTCTCTGTC
>NW_006199981.1:281905-282337 GCF_000334495.1 Tupaia belangeri chinensis | reverse complement strand
TGGCCCCTCCTAGCCCTTTATCTTGTTAATAATTCCCTCTCCCCCTCCCAACCCAGGAGAGGCAGAAGGGAACAGAACAGGCCGTCTTCCAGAGACAGCTCCATGGCTCCTGCTTTTTGGATTTTATTGAAATTTTTTGGAAATTAATTTTTTTAGCTTTATTTAAAAGTTTTTCTCTTCATTCTTTTTCTCTTTTTCTTTGTTTTCTTCTCTCTCTCCTTCTCTCTCTCTCTCTCTTTTTTTTGTTGTTGTTGCTTTTCTTTCCCTCTCTCTGTTTCCTTTTCTCCACACTCCTTGACCCTCAGATTGAACTTCCAAGTTTGGGAAGAAACCGACCATCCACCAGATGACTAGAAATCGCTGCAGGACCACAAGAAATATGGGGAAGCAGGAAAATACCTCTCCTCCAAGGGAAAAGGATAACTCCTCTTC
>NW_006199981.1:278160-279913 GCF_000334495.1 Tupaia belangeri chinensis | reverse complement strand
CAATAGATACCAGACACAGTGTGGGAGGAGGGTGGGAGATGGCAGAGGGTGAGATAGGAAATCAAGGATGGGAAAAAAGGCAAAATATACAGAAAACGAGAAATAAAAAATTATTTGTTGACAATAACACATATGTTGTGCTTGATTGAGCCAATATACAGTCTATTCTGAATGGAAAAATCTCATTTTGTATGCTATAATGATGTACAGTGAATGAATGTAAATAAATAAAGAAAAAAAAGAATAAAATTGATCAAATTATGGCCTTTTTTTTTTGGAGTGGTTTTTGCTATAGGGCATGTGTGCTCGCCAGACAGAGACAGAGAGATAGAAAGCGAGAAATCACTCCCCAGGGGGGATAGCTAAGCTGCAATCTCTTCTACTCCATTCTCCTCTTGAGATCTTGGGAACGCACACACATGTGCCCAGCGTGAGTTTTAAGCCACTGGGTCCGGGACACGAACCGCGGTTGACTACGTGGAAGTCCAGCGACATAGCCATTATGCTAACTGCTGGTCCCATTGTGGCCAGTTTTTGACCCTATCATGTACAGTTGTTAATCTCAGGAAGGATTCTTTACCTCTGTGATTTGTAATCCTATCATATTCAAAATGAGACTAATAGTAATCTATCATCAGGCCATCATTTATTTATTTTCTATCATTATTATTATTTTTTAGCGAGATTGTTGCTATAGGGCATGTGCACTTGCCAGAGAGATAGAAAGTAAGAAATCACTTCCCAGGGGGAAGGCCATGCTGCAGTCCCCTCTCCTCCATTCTCCTCTTGAGATCTTGGGCATGCACGCACACGCTCCTGGTGTGAGTTATAAGCCACCAGGTCCAGGACATGAACCGCAGTCGACTACATGGGAATCCAGTGACATAACCATTACACTAACTGCTGGTTCCCAATAGTTCTTTTTTTCATAGGGCTGTCACAAAGTTAAAGTAAATAATTTATGTCAAGATTCCTACCATAATGTTGAAGCCTAAGAAGCCTGCAATAAACTTTTCTTGTATAAATTCTGTATACATAGTATCCAAAAGAATCTCTGTTTATATCACAGAACTCATTTCTTTTCTCAAGTATAAAAATTTTATAGCCCACTAAATTTCCCTTTAGCTCTAGGCTCCTGAAAGATCAAACACTAGGCTTCTCAGTCTTAGCAATACTAGTGTATCAGTTATTTTAGATAATATTTAAGAAACATAAGTGTGTCACTTACATTAGATAATATTTAAAGACCTTTCATTGTTGGTGGGAATGTAAATTGGTCCAGCCACTGTGGAGAAAAATATGGAGGTTCCTCAAAGACCTTCAAATAGAACTACCATATAATCCAGCAATTCCACTCCTGCATATCAACTCAAAGGTCAGGAGAATGCTCAGTTGGAAAAGCATTTGCACAGCTGTATTTATTGCAGCATTATTCATGATTGCTAAGATGTGGAACCAACTCAAACAGATGAATGGACTGGAAAAGTGTGGCACATAAACTCCATGGAATACTATTCAGCCATAAAGAAAAAAATAATCAAGACCTTGGCATTTGATAGAAACTGGAGGAACATGGAAGATCTATTGCTGAGTGAAGCAAGTCAGGCTATAAAATAGAGACATGGTATGTCTCCATTTAACATATATCGACTGTCTACACTATATGGTAGAGACTGAAAGACTGGAGGACATAAAATCATTGAAAATTGTTATGGACACCAGGGACAAAATGGATGGAGGGTGGGAGAGGGAA
>NW_006199981.1:276079-278138 GCF_000334495.1 Tupaia belangeri chinensis | reverse complement strand
AGTGCAGAAAGGAAATTTAGGAAAAAATGGAGAAATAAGACATTTGTAGGACACAGATATGTTTTGTTGCCTGTTGAGCATATCATGTACAGTATTCTCAACTCACCTGGTATGTGGCATATATCATGTTGGGTAAAATCTATTTACAGTCTAAATAATGTTTAGCGATTGAATGTATAAATAATAATAAAAAAGTATTTAAATATATTTTCAGGTCTTTCTTATCTTCATTTTCCAAGATAGTGTTCAGGGAATATAGAAGAGCACACAAAATAGTTCATGCTCAGAATAGTTTTCACATTAAATGCAATTCCGATAAAATTACCAGAGATATTCTAAAACAGACTTTTTTATTAATGTAAGTACATTTATTTCTATATAGTTGTTAACCACTTCTTCACAGATTTAGAAAAAAATCATAGAATTTTCTGGGATCATAAAAGGCCCTATATCACCAAAGCAATATTGTGCAAAAAGAATAAAGTAGCAGGCATATCACTTCCTGAATCCAGAATATATTACAAAGTTGTGATAATCAAAATCAAATGGTCCTGGCACAAAAACAGGCATTTAGATGAAAGGAACAGAATAGAGAATCCATAAATAAACCCCAACACATACAGCCAACTGATTTTTCACAAAGGGCCCAAGACAATCCAGTGGGGAAAAGAAAATCTCTTCAGCAAATGGTGCTTTGAAAATGGAATATTTACCTGCAGAAAAATTAAATTGCACCATAAACCAAAGAAGTTAAAAACCTCCATGAGGAAGCTAAAAAAAGAAATTGAAAATGATACAAAAAATTGGAAGACCATCCCATGTTCCTGGATTGAAAGAATTAACATAATCAAAATGGCAATTTTACCGAAATTAATCTACATACTTAATGCAGTCCCAATCAAAGTACCAGAGACATTCTTCACAAATGTAGAGATGACAATCATACAGTTTGTCTGAGATCATAAAAGACCAGGTATTGCAAAAATCAATCCTGTACAAGAAGAGTGGAGTGGGCAGTACCTCACTCCCTTACCATAAAATATACTATAAAGCTGTGATAATCAAAACAGCATGGTACTGCCACAAAAACAGTAATGTGGACCAATGGGTCAGAGTAGAGAAGAGACCTTAGAAATAAACTCCAAAACATACAACCAACTGATTTTTGAAAAATGATACTGATCAATCCAGTGAGGTGGGGGGGGACTACTTTAACAAATGGTGCTGATAAACTGGATATCCATCACCAGAAAGATAAATCTGGAATCATACCCTCATCATTGTCAAAAATCAACTTTAAGTGAATCGAAGATCTAAATGTAAAACCTAAAACTATAAAACTACTGGTAGCAAACACAGGGGAAACACTTGGAGACATCAGAGCAGGTAAAGACATCTTAAATAAGATCCTCAAAGCACAGGCAATAATCCCAAAAATAGACAAGTAGGATTACACAAGGCTATAAAAGTTTTTGCACAACAAAAGAAACAACAGAGTAAAGAGACAGTCCTCAGAATGGGAGAATATATTTGTAAACTTGGCCTCAGATAATGAATTGATAACCAGAATACACAGGGAGCTCAAGCAGCTTAACCACACACACACACACACACACACACACATACACACACACACACACACTTCCAATCTTCCAATTAAAAACTGGCAAAAGAGCTGAACAGATAACTCTCCAAGGAAGACATGTGAACAGTAAAAGAATATGAAAAAAAAATGCTCAACATCTCTAAAAAATTATTTTTCAGGCTCTGTGCATTTTATTTTTTAATTTTTAATTTTTTGGGGTTTTAATTAATTTACATTCATTCACTGAGTATTGTTACAGCATACAAAATGTAATTTCCCATCTAGAATATACTGCATAGTGGCTTAATCACACATGTTATTGTCAATAATTTTCCATTTCTAGTTTAATATATATAATATGCATATATATTTTCCCCCTATTTCTCTCCCTCTGCCATTTCCTACCCTTCTCCCACACTGAGGGGTCCACAGTTGTTTTCCATTCCCTTTTTTCCCCACATTTTATTGATTCAC
>NW_006199981.1:273465-274877 GCF_000334495.1 Tupaia belangeri chinensis | reverse complement strand
TATATATATATACCCTATTTCTCACCTTCTGCCATTTCCCACCCTCGTCCCATACTATCTCAGTTTTTTTCCATTTCTTTTTTCCCCCCACATTTTATTGATTCACAAAATTTCTTAAATAATCTAACTACTTTCAATAGCAAATTCAGTTGGTTTATACATATCTGTGAATACATGTCTTATTTGAGGTGTGATACTCTGAGTAGAATGAATATACTATAATGTAGCACCTAGCTGATGCTATATAGCTTACTATGGTAATTAAATAGATATTTTTAAATACATTTTTTAATTTCAAGAAAAGGAGTTTTAGTTTTAATAAATAAAAGAAATGCTAAGGAACTCTGCTCAAAACTTAAAGCTAGGAAACAGGTTAGGATTCTGTTCAAATAGTAGGAACATGAACCTATCAGCAGCTCAAGATAGGACAACAATCCTTAAAACTGGAAAACAAAGCTTAGAAGAAAATTAGCAATGTTTTAGTCAGAAGCCATAAAATGTTATTTCACCAGTTCAGTCTCATGTACTTCATCTTCTGTTCGGGTCCAATCTGCCTGATTAAATTCTGGTATATAATAATCACCTCCAGACTAGTCCCTATGATTAAGATGACCATTTTCTTAGTTTTTAAACTCTTATTTCTGGGTGTCTGTATTTAATTTTTCTGGTATAGCACTCTCTTGAGAAATTCTTAGCGATCTGGTCTGGTGTTGGTAAATTTTTTCAGGTTTTGTTTATCTGAGAATGTTATCTTCCCATATGAAGGCTAATCTTGCCAGGTATAGCATTCTTGGTTGCAATTGGTTTTCCCTTAGCACTTTGAATATATTTTTCCCATTATTTCCTCACTCACATTGTTTCTGATGAGAGATCCACTGTCAGCCTGATGGGATATCCTTTGTAGGTAACTTGACGTTTCTCTCTTGCCAGTCTTAGTATCTTGTCTTTGTCTGTGGTATTGGTCAATCTGTCTATAAGGTATCTTAGAAATGATCTCCTTGGGTTGCTTCTATTCATGGTCTTTTGTATTTCTTGGGTCTGGATTTTGAATGCCTCTCTAGGCTTGGAAAGTTTTCTTCCAGGATTTCATGGAACACATTGTCAATGCCCTTATGAGTCTCTTCTCCTTCTGGGATACCAGTTATCCGAATGCTTGGACATTTGGTGGTATCTAGTATTTCTCACATAGTATTTTATTTTGGGGGGCAATTTTTTCAATCTCCATGTTGGATTTTTCTAGGCTAGTGATTCTATCTTCTACATCTGAGATTCAATTTTCAGTATAATCTAGTCTGCCTTTAATACTTTCAAGGGAGGTTTTGTCTTCCTATGTTATAGTGTTAATCTCTAACAGGTCCAGTTGATTGTTTTTTTTTTTTTTTTTTGGGGGGTTTTTTTTTATGGCGCAAGTG
>NW_006199981.1:263479-273267 GCF_000334495.1 Tupaia belangeri chinensis | reverse complement strand
ATAGCCATTACGCTATCTGCTGGTTCCCCCATTTGATTGTTTTTTTTTTTTATAGTGTGAATTTCCTCTTTTAGATCTTGCAAGAATTTCCACACCTCTTGGAACTCATCAGCTTCTTTCCCTTACCTCTTCAGTTCATTGTCTCTCTTCTATTCAATCTCTGTGAGTTTTGTCACCATGAAAATTCTAAATTCTTTATCTGACTTTACCATAAATTGCATTATACTGTCTGACGATGAAGAGGAGTTATTATTTTTCCTTGGAGGAGAGGTATTCACTGTAGGGTCACAAAAAATATGAGAAAACATCTCTTCTATTAAGGATGCAAATCAAAACTACAATGAGATATTACTTAAACGCAGTCAGAATGGCTCAGATTTAAATAACAACAGAATCATAAGTTCTGGAGAGGTTGTGGTGAAAAGGGAACTCTCCTACTCTGTTGATGGGACAGTACATTAGTACAGCTACTGTGGAGAACAATAGGGAGGTTCCTCAAAAACCTACAAAGGGAGCTACCATACTACCTAGTAATTTATCTTCTGGATATCTACCCAAAGGACAGGAAATAACTCATCCAGGAAAAGACTTGCACATCCATGTTTATTGCAACATTATTCACTATTGCTACAACATGGAATCAACCCAAGTGGCCAAGAATAGATGACTGGATTGAAAAAAATGTTGCATATACACTATGGAATACTACTCAGTCATACAAAAATAAAATTGATCCTGACATTCGATAGAAAGTGGACAAATATGGAAAATTTAATGTGAAGTGAAGCAAGCCAGATTATGAAAGACAGGCATTGTATGTCTCCGCTTAATACAAGCCAAATGTCTACACTCTATGGTAGAAACTGAAAGATTGGACGGTATACTATCAGTGAAGGCAACTGTTGATACTAGAGACAGTAAGGGAGGGGTGGGTAATAGGGGATGGGAGGAAGGGGATCAGGGGAAAATTTTAACAGACACAAAAATGGAAAGTTATCTGTTGCTGGGACCAGCAGTTGGCATAATGGCTATGTCGCTGGAGTCTCATGTAGTTGACTGCAGTTTAAGTTCCAGACCCAGTGGCTAAAATTCATGCCAGGCGGGTGTGCATGTGTAACAAGATCCTGAGAGGCGAATGGAGGAGAAGGGATTGTGGCATGGCCACCCCCCCGTGGGGGGAGGGAGTACTGGTGGTGATTTCTCACTTTCTGTCTCTCTGTCTCCCTCTGTCTTTCTGGTGAGTGCATGCACCCTATAGCAAAAAACTCTCCAAGAAAAAAAAAGTTATCTGTTGCTGATAATGCATATGGTATTTCTTCAACTTGACCAATACTCATTGTATTCATGCTGGAAAAAATAATTTTTATGCTGTAAAGATGTATACTGACTAAATGTAAATTTAAAATATATAAAAATAAATGAATAAAAATGCTTATTCATATCCAGAGGCAGATTCTGAGGCAGTGTCTAAGTTATTTGGAAGAAAGCAGTATGATAAATTACTACTTGTGCACAGCCACAGGAGTGGGGGAGAGAGGCATCTTTATTACATGGGTATCACTCAAATTGAAATACATCTGACCCCAAACTTTTAATTTCACCATGGGTGCATCATACCTCTGGAAAGGGCCAAGGGAACAGCCTGAGGCCAGATTCTGAGGCAGTGTCTAAGTTATTTGGAAGAAAGCAGTATGATAAATTACTACTTGTGCACAGCCACAGGAGTGGGGGAGAGAGGCATCTTTATTACATGGGTATCACTCAAATTGAAATACATCTGACCCCAAACTTTTAATTTCACCATGGGTGCATCATACCTCTGGAAAGGGCCAAGGGAACAGCCTGAGGCTTATTAGACCCAATAGCAAGAACTGATTCAGAACCATTTGGGGCCTGAGGGTAATGACACATAGGATAATATTGGTTACTGAAAGTTCTCAGCATGGAAGAGAAATGAAGCTTTCTAGCTGCAGGCTGTGGTCAGTGCTTATCTGCGCCTCCTAGGATCCCTGCACTATTTAAAAAAACACCACGCAAAAGTGATAGAGCTAAAGTTGACTCTCACCTTGGTCCTTTATGTCTTCTTAATTTTTTTATTGCCAGAGGACATGTATGCTCACCAGAGAGAGTAAGAATCCCTGAATGGGATGTAATCATATGGCAATCTTTTTTCCTCCATCTCCATCATGTGAGAATTTTAAGCACACAAAGACAAGCACCCAACTTGTTTTTCAAGCCCTAAAGGATGGTATCTGAACTGCAGTCACCTATGTAGAATCCAGCCCCCTTTGCACAGTACTTTGGTCCTTTAAACCATATTGTATCTTTAGAACCTGAAGCCTGGGTCAAAGACAGATTGTCAAGAAGAATGTATAGATAACTCAGTTTCTGCAGACTAGCAGGAAGATGTTCTTCTTTCTCTCCCTTATCCCTCCCCTCCACTCCTTCATTCTTTCCTTCCCTTCTTTCAATTAACTCTTTACTCCTCTCCATGAAACACAGATGTGTCCTCTCTGTGCCATCAAGATGTGTGTCTGGGCCATCTTCCCCATCCTGGATCCCCTTAGGAGCCTTGATTCAGGAATTTATGGCTTGCAGATGCCAAGTGATTATTCATGATAAGGAGGCAATCTTCCCACTGAGGCTGTTACAGATGAGCTGCAATTGTCATCTTTAGAATAAGATCAAGGGAAGCATCTAAGGGGGCACAGATAGCACAAGACAGGTCACCTGTGAACTTTTCATCCTTCACAGTTCTGTGGACAGCCTGAATGGACTGGCACTGGATAATCTTGCCCCAGGACCTCCTGGACTTATATACAAGCATGTGCATATATATGCACACATGCAAATGGGCATGGATGCCTCAGACTCAGGGAAGGTCTTCCTGTCCTCATTAAAAAATGCTAGAGATGGGATATTGGTCACATAGTGCCTGACATTGAGAAGGTAGTTAGTGACCACTTTTGGATTGACTGCATAAATCTTAAAGAATCAGATGGCTGAAGCCCAGGTTCACATTTTATGACATATTGTACTACACATATGGAACTTGGGATTATGAGAGAAGAAAGCTACAAAGTGCTTTAGGGGCAGAACTAAGGCTTAATTATAATCCTTTAAAACCCTCAGACAAAGGCACTTTGTATCATAGAAAATCAGCTTGGTGAATTCGAGCCTGGAAAAATGAAAACAAATTGAGCCTAAAAATAGCTTTTCATTTTTGTGTCCATTAAATGTATTGTTTTTTCCCTGTTCCTCTTTCTCCCCATTATCCCCCATCACCCTTCAGAGCCATTACCCCCCATGACGACTATCTCTACTATCCACAGTTTCCTTCTCTGCTATTATACCTCCTCATCTTTTAGTTTCTGCTGTAAAGTGTAGACATCTGATATATATTGAGTGGGTACATATAATATGTCTTTCATAGTCTGGCTGGCTTTGCTTAGCATTTAAGTCTCTCATATTTTTTCACTTTGTATCAAATATCAGGGTTCTGATTGTTTTTGTGGCTGCATAGTATTTCACAGAATGACTATGCCACTTTTTTTTTTTCAATCCATGGGCCTATTTTTGGACATTTGGATTGATTCCATGTCCAACCAATTGTGAATAATGCTGCAATAAACATGGATGTGCATGTGTTTTACTGACTGAGGGTCTTTCTGTCCTTTGGGTAAATGCCTAAGAGTGGAATTACTGGGACAATATGGAGATTCCTCAGAAACCTACAAATAGAACTACTGTACCGTACCGTTCATCCATTTTTAGTACTTAGAATACTCCAGGCTCATTGAAAGAGCTTAATAAATTTTGGCTAGTATGATTATATTGTTTCTATTATATGTTATAAATACAATATTACTATATTTCTATAATTTATATTAAATGTAACTGCTCAATACAAATTTCTGTGATCACAGCTGATAACAACTTCCCTTTCAGGGCAGCTGGGAAACATAAAAAAGTCAAAAGTTGGGAAAAAGCTTTGTTCAATAGTTCCTTCTAAGAACACCTTTCTTACATTTCTCGTCAAGCACCTCTGCTTACCCATCCACAGGAAACCCTGTAAACCAGATCCTGAAATGCATAGGGTATTAGAGATAGGGGTGACAAATCATATCTCCTGCCAAGAAGACTATCTTCCATGTAGAAGAGACTTGATTAGTTTTGTGCTACGCCAGAGAGCAGAGCTGAAGCCACTGAGTGACAGTTATGGAGAGGTAAATTTAGATTATTTTAAGGAAGATTTTTCTATTAACCTGTGTCATCAGTCAGGCACCAGACTGGTTAGACTGCCTCATAACATGGTAATAGTCCCACACTAGTAGCATGAGAATAAGAACTGGATAGCCCTTTGTCAGAGATATTAGAGAGGGTATACTTGCACTTTCCAGCTCCGAGATTCAACAGTTTAGTGATTTTTTTAAAAAAGTCTTCAGAATATCTCAGTGTCTATCACAGTTTTTCTCAAAGCATGGTTCTTATATTAGTATAATTTGAATCACCTATTGATCAGTATGTTCCTAAGCTCCACTCTGCACCTACTAAATTTGGATCCCTTGAGAATGGGATCCACAAATGTGAATGTTCAACAAGTTCCTTGGCTACCCAATTTTCTACTGACTGCAATTGGGCTCATTTACACCCAGGAAACTTTACCATTCTGCTATTACAACCACTAAGTCTTCTCCTTCTCTTTAGTATTTCCATAGCTCACCCACATTGTTTAATCTCCTTTGCTAAACTCTCTTTTCTTTCCCCAAGCTATTTATTGCCAAGATGACCTTGGGGAAGTTACTTAACCTTTCTGAGCTAAGCAGTCTGCATATAATAGTTATTTCCTAGTTCTCAATTCCCTCTGCCACTTCCTTCCTTCTTTGGTGCCCTCTTCCGTTCAGGACCCCTGACCTCAAACTTCTTATTCTCATTTGTTTAGGCCTCTAGCACACTAAGTCCTCACTGTCTCAACTTTATTGTGTGTGTATGTGTGAGTGTGTGCACATACACACATGTGTGCTCGCCCCCCACACACACACACAAAGAAAATGAGTAGCAAAAAAAAATCAGTTTCAATTCACCATTCTTTGAGTATTTACTATGTGGTAGACCCACTGAGAGGCACTGGCATACTTAGTCTATTTATCCCATCCCCACAGTTCTATGTAGAAAATGTGACCACAAAAAGAAAGTTTGGCAGGCAATGGGAGGGTACATTTAGAAGATACCCTGAATGTAAGTTTTCTGTGGGTTCTGCAGGCAGAGATGGTAGATACATAGTTAATACCTGACTGGAGTTCAAGAGTGAAGTTAGACCTGAAGAGCTAGATTGAAGACAGATGAATAGGCCATTAAAAGTTAAAGTAGGAGTATCCTTGGGCCTACCTCTCTGCCATTATCTCCAGACCCTGTGCAGAGCGGCAGCCAGTGAGAAAACTGAGGCTGAAGATAACCTTGGGAATTCCACTGTCTCCCAGCTGTTCCAGATGCCAACGTCCCCCCAGTTCCACCTGCACCCTCTGACATTATCCCCAGACCCTGTGCAGAGTAGCAGTGAGTTAGAACAACTGAGGCAAGGGACTACTTACTTTCAGACTTTATAGTTTCCTAAAGTACATGCAATCCCTATTTTCTTTCCCAGTTGAAACTGTGCAGCTCAACCTCAGGTGTTCCTGTTCTCAAGAAATTGGGAGTCCATTGCAAAACCCAGTTCCAGCGAGAACAGTGCAGTGGAGGAGTCAATCAGAGTAGCAGTGAGTTAGAACAACTGAGGCAAGGGACTACTTACTTTCAGACTTTATAGTTTCCTAAAGTACATGCAATCCCTATTTTCTTTCCCAGTTGAAACTGTGCAGCTCAACCTCAGGTGTTCCTGTTCTCAAGAAATTGGGAGTCCATTGCAAAACCCAGTTCCAGCGAGAACAGTGCAGTGGAGGAGTCAATCCGGTGGGGCTCCAGGACCTGTCTGAGCCCCTTGACCTTTGAGCATCGCTTCCGGTCGGTTCAGTAAGTTGGCAAGGCCGCTACTGTATGCCCCCTGACCTTGGAACAAGCTTGGGTCACTTAGCATGTTGGCAAGGCCGCTTGCTATTCACTCCGGGACTGTGGTAGCCTTGCTGGGAAGTGACCCCCCTCTGACTCCCCGATTTACTACTACAAAAGAATTACATAGCTCCCTCATACATCTTGAGTGTGTGGTAAGATTTCCCGAAAAGTCCCCTGACTAGTTCTTCTTGATCTTTGGAAGGCCCTTCAAGACACATTTAATATAAATAATCTTTTCACGTACAATAGGACTAGGCTGAAACTGGCCCAGGACGCTCTCGTCCCATGGTAACTAATGTTCTAACAAAATACATAACAGTGGTGCCATAGGCTACATAAGTGTATCCACAACACCACAAACCCATTTTAAAGTTTTTCATTAACTTATTAGTCACTTCACCACCAGTTGAAAAGGCTGTATCCCCGCCCTCATCAAGTGAACACTAACTTCACCCCTTCAGGATAGGTAAATATATTAGGATTCCATAAGTTTTAGATCCCTATAGAGTTAATAAAGTATCATTCTTTATAAAAATCCATAAGAACTAATATCTATGCTTGAGATTTTCTTTTAGTAATCATAAGACAGCTGCTGCTGAACATCAGTTGATAGTTAACTCTGCTTGCTGGAACTGTTTCCTGAAACTGCACTGCTTGAAGTTACCAGGAACCTGCTTTCATCAATCAAACAATTGTTGAACCGTATTGATGATTAATAGACCTGCCCTTAATCAAACCCTGAATGGTTTCCATTGTTAAAACATTATGAATTGATAATTAGTACACGTAGCCCCTCTCCCATTTACTTGCATGTATCGCATTTCCAATAAAAAGGCATGATGATTCCTAACAGTTGTCACTCCTTAGAGAGCAATCTTTGGGAGTGTCCGGCTGAGGACATACATGAAAAGGCACCGAGACCTTAGTCTTCCTTTCTTTCCAGCGTCGCCTCCATCGAGCCAACCCACCCCCGCTGAGGCTGGTCCTCGGCAGTGCAGGTTGCAGGGTGAGATCAAGGAGACAGAGCTGCAGAGAAACTGGCTCACCTCCTCCTGCACACCTTTGAAGAAACTTTTAATCTATCAAATGATCAGGAAACAGAAAAAAAGGCACAAGAAATTTGAAAAACCAAGAAAATATCTCTCCCCAGAGGAAAATAACAACTCTTCATCATAAATAGACAATACCATAGAACTTGTGGAAATGTCAGATAAACAATTCCGAATAAACACAGTGACAAAAGTGAAAGAGATGCAAAAGAAAACAGACAACAAACTCCAGGAGATGAAGAAGTCCTTCCACAATTTGGAAGAAGAAATAGACACACACCAAGAAAAAAAAAATCAAATGGAACTGTTAGAGAAGAGGGTTTTAATACAGGAAATAAAAACCTCCCTCAAAGTATTAAAAGCAGATTATATCATGCAGAAGATTGAATCTCAAATATAGAAGATGAAACCTCTGATCTAGAAAAAAAAATCAACAGAAAGACTGAGAAAATAACCAAAAGAAAATGAGAGTAATAAGCAAGAAATACTAAATATCATTAAATGTCCAAACATCTGACTACTTGATATCCCAAAAGGTGAAGAAATTAATAAGGGAATTAATAATTTATTCAACGAAATTATAGAAGAAAATTTTTTGAGCTATGAGAAGTACTCTGTCATCCAGGTCAAAGTAATACAAAGAACCCCAAATAGAATCAACCCAAGAAGATTTTCTCCACAGCATAGCCTAGCTAGATTGGCCAAAACCACAGATAAAGACAAGATACTAAAATTGGCAAGAGAAAAATGTCAAGTTACTCACAAAGGTTATCACATCAGGCTAACTTCAGACCTCTCACCAGAAACAAGTACAGAAATATTGATAATAACATTAAATGTTAATAGACTAAATTCTCCAATCCAGAGACACAGACTGGCTGAATGGGAAAAAAGAAAAAAAAAAAAAGAAAAGAAGTCCTCTAGCTGTTGGCTACAAGAAACACACTTCATGGATAAAGACATGCATAGATTAAATCTGAAGGGCTAGAAAAAACTATTACATGCAAACGGAAGCCAAAAAAGGAGCTGGAGTCACAATATGATTTCAGACAAAATATGCTTTAAGACAAATCCTGAGAGAAGAGACAAAGAAGGGCTTTATATAGTAGTACAAGGACTAATTCATCAAGAAGATGTAATGCTTGTAAATATCTATGAACTCAACTCAGGGGCTCCCAAATATGTGAGGAAAGATGGATATATCTAAAAGGAAACATAATGGTTGGGGATCTCAACACTCCACTACCTCCTTTGGACAGATTATTTAGACAAAAAATAAGAGACACAGGATCTAAATGATGCCATAAATCAAATGTACTTGACAGAAATTTATAGAACTTTCTGCCACAAAACCATGAAATATACATCTTTCTCATCCCTTCATTGAATCTTTTTGAAAATTGATCAATGATAGGGCACAAAACAAACCTTTATAGATTCAAAGATATAGAAAACATATCTGGCATTATTACAAACATGATGGAATTATACTTGATAATAATTTCAGAAAAAAAACCTTGAAACTACACCAAAAATAGATACAAAACAATGTACTCTTGAAAGACTTCACAACTACTGAAGAAATTGACTGAAATAAAAAAAATACATGGAAACCAAAGCTATTGAGTACACTAGTTTCCATAATTTATAAGATACACAAAAGCAGTCAAAAGAGGGAAGTTCATACCGATTACTGTACATAAGAAAATGATGGAATGGTGGCAAATGGACAACCTAACATCATGCCTCAAAAAACTGGAAAAACAAAAAAATCCAAAAAAATGCCAGGAGAAAAGAAATAATAAAGATTTGAGCACAAATACAATAGAAAATAGATGAACTATACACAAAATGAATGAAACCAAAAGCTGGTTCTTTGAAAAGATATACAAAATTGACACACCATTAGCTAGACTAATTAAGAAGAGAGAAAGGAACCTGATAAATCAAATTCCCAATAAAACAGGCACTATTACAACAGGCATAATAGAAATACAAAATATCATTAAAGGAAACTATGAGACTATATCCCCAAAACAAGAAAACCTGGATGAGATGGATAAATTCCTAGACATATAAAATTTACCAAGTTTGATTCAGGAGGACATTGAAAGCTTGAATATACCCATAACAAGCAATGACATGGAATCAGTGATAAATAACTTCCCAACAAAGAAAAGACCAGGTCCCTGATGGATTCACTTCTGAATTCTACAAACCTTTTAAAGAAGAGTTAACCCTCATTCTACTCAAATTATTTCTAAAGATCCAAAAGAAAGGAATCTCTGAAATTCATTCTATGAAGCCTCCATCACACTCAGTCCCAAAACAGGTAAGGGCATGACAAGAAAGGAAAACTACAGACCAATATCTCTGATGAATATAGATGGAAAAATTCTCAACAAGGTACTAGTTAATTGTATAAAAAAATAATAAAAAGAAAGATAGAAAAAAGAGTATACATCATGGGGCCAGGTAGGCTTTATTCCAAGGATGTGGGGGTGGTTCAACATACATAAAACCATCTATGGAATACTACTCAGCCATAAAAACCAACAAAACCCTGGCTTTTGACAGAAAGTGGAAAAATATGGAAGATTTACTGCTGAGTGAGGCAAGCCAGGCTATGAAGGAGAGACATTGTATGTCCCCACTTAACATATACCGAATGTCTGCACTCTATGACTGAAA
>NW_006199981.1:262899-263457 GCF_000334495.1 Tupaia belangeri chinensis | reverse complement strand
GGTGTGACTGTCAGATGAGGTGTATGTGGAGGAGTGGGGCCTAACGAAGGACATTTGGAGAAGGGATACGGAGGTAGAACATTAACGGGATGGGGAAGTGTGGTGTTACTGGTTGAAGATATTTTGATCAACGGGACTGGGGAGAAATGTTCACATATTGAAATGCTCACATTGTAAGCTAAACAATGCATTTAATGTATATACAAAAAAAGAAATAAATTAAATAAAAAATAATAATAATAAAAATACACAAAACCATAAATGTAATATACCATATCAACAGAAAGAAAGATAAAATCATATGACCATCTCAATCGATGCAGAAAAAACATTTGATAAAATATGACATCCCTTCATGATTAAGACTATCAGAAAA
The DNA here is from genome assembly GCF_000334495.1 of Tupaia belangeri chinensis. Classification (NCBI taxonomy): domain Eukaryota; kingdom Metazoa; phylum Chordata; class Mammalia; order Scandentia; family Tupaiidae; genus Tupaia; species Tupaia belangeri. The sequence continues at coordinate 263,081 of NW_006199981.1, read as the reverse complement.
ATTGGCCTAGAAGGTACATTCTCAGCACAATAAAGGCCATGTATGAAAACTCCATGGCTAACATCATATGGAATGGGGAAAAGATGAAAGCTTTTCCAGCAGCATTTCTAACAAAATTTGGTACAAGAAAAGGCTGCCCATTTTCTCTACTCCTTTTCAATATAGTGCTGGAAGTCCTAGCC
>NW_006199981.1:257961-262845 GCF_000334495.1 Tupaia belangeri chinensis | reverse complement strand
GAACGGGTGAAACTATCCCAATTTGCAGATGACATGATTGTATACATAGAAGACCCAAAGGTATGCATGAAAAAACTCCTGATAATAATAAGTAAATACAGTGAAGTGGTAGGATACAAAATTAACATATAAAAATCTATAGCATTTCTGGATAGGAATAACAAACAGACTGAGGTACAACTGAGGAAAGTAATTCCATTCACCATAGCCATGATAAGTATCAAATACCTAGGAATAAATCTAACCAAAGAAGCCAAAGACTTCTACAAGAAAAAAAACTATGAAAATCTAAAAATATAAATTGAACATGACACACAAAAAAGTGGAAGGACAGCTCATCCTCCTGGTTTAGAAGAATTAATAATCAGAATGGCAATTCTACCCAAATTAATCTACATATTGAATGCAATCCCAATCAAATTACTACAAACATTTTTTTGTAAGAAGTTTTTGCTATAGCGCACATGTGCTCACCATAAAAATAGAGAGAGACAGAGAGACAGAAAATGAAAAATCACCCCTTGGGGGGATGGCCATGCTGCAATCCCTTCTCCTCCATTCTCCTCTCAGGATCTTGGGCACACACCACACGCGCCTGGTGTGAGTTTAAGCCACCAGGTCCGGGACTCGAACTGTGGTCAACTATATGGGAGTCCAGTGATGTAGCCATTATGCCATCTGCTGGTCCTCAGAGACATTTTTTATAGATCTAGAAAAGTCAATTATATTTTGTCTGGAATCATAAATGACACTGTGTTGCCAAAGAAATCCTGTGCAAGAAGAGTAGAGTAGCAGGCATCTCACTCCCTTGCCCCCCAAAAATTACAAAGCTGTGATAATCAAAACAGCATGATATTGGCACAAAAACAGACATCTTGATCAATGTAACAGAATAAAAAACCCCAGAAATAAACTCCCAAACATACAGCCATCTAACTGATCTTTGATAAAGGGCATCAGTTAATTCAGTGGTGGGAAAAATTCTTTAGCAAATGGTGCTGGAAAAACTGGGTATCCACCTACAAAAAGATGAATCTGGACCCCTAATCTCTCACTATTAACTAAAATCAACTCAAAGTAGATAAACAATCTAAACCTAAGACCTCAAACTATAAAACTACTGGTGCTAAATACTGGGGAAACTCTGGGAGAACATCAAAGTAAGCAAAGACTTCATAAATAAGACCCCCAAAGCACAGGCAATAATCCCCAAAATAGACAAGTGGAATTATGTCAGATTATGTTTCTGCACAGCAAAAAGCAGTAATTAGTGTGAATTGACAAACCTTGTAAAGGGATAATATTTTTATAACCTATGTCTCTGATAAAAGACTGATAACTAGAATACACAGGGCTTAACTGAAATAAAGTAAGTGATCAACCCAATTAAAAGTTGGGAAAATGAGCTGAACAAACAATGTTCTAAGGAAGATATATGAACAGCCAAAAATCATATGAAAAAATGACCTACAACCCTCATTTTAAGGGAGATGCAGATCAAAACCACAATTAGATACCACTTACCCTAGTCAGAATGACTAAGATTAAGAAAATAAATAATAATAAGTGCTGGCAGGCTTGTGGTAAAAGGGGAACTCTCCTACCTTGTTGGTATGAATGTAGTTCTCCTACCTTGTTGGTATGAATGCAAATTGGTCTAGCTACTGTTGAGAACAATCTGGAGATTCCTCAGAAATCTAGAAAAAGAATTACTGTATGATCCAACGATTCTACTCCTGGGTAAGAAGTTCTCCAAGGGATGAGAATACTTGTTTAGAAAAGTGCTTGCACATCTATGTTTACTGCAGCATTATTCACAATTGATAAGGCATGGAACCAAACTATATGTTCATAAACAGATGAATGGATAGAAAAAATGTGGCACATATACTCTATGGATTGCTACTCATCATGAAAACACCAAGACCCTGGCATTTGATAGATGTGGACAAATATGGAAGATTTACTGCTGAGTGAAGAAAGCCAGACTATGAAAGAGAGAAATTGTGTCTCCACTTAATAAATACTGTCTGCACTCAATGGCAGAAACTGAATTTTTTAGATGATACAGAAGCATGGAAGATGCTTACTGATACTGGATACAGTGTGGGAAGAAGGTGAAAGAAGGGGGAGAAAGTGAGGAAAGGAATCAAAGAGAAAAATAAAGAGGCAAGACATTTATGGGACACACAAATGGATAATTATCTGTTGATCATACCGTGTCTTCAACTGCATTGGGGTGAAGTGTATTCATGTTGGGTAAATTCACTTTGCAAGCTAAGTTGTGTATAGTGATTGAATGTATACAATTAATTAAAATTTTTAAAAAAGAAAAAGAAATAGATAAATGTTACAAGAAATCTCCCTTTTCCCTAGATTCATGTTCTGATGTGGAGAAAGCTTCATTAAATAAATTCAAGTTGATTCTACCCCAGAACAGAAGTACTGCTCTAATGATGAGTCTGGGGAGATGAACTGAAAAGATAGGAGTCTTCTCTTTTGCTAAACCTAGTTCATTGCAAGAAACTCACTTTTTTTCTTTTCAAACAAAGCCCATCAGAGTCTCTGCCTCATGGAGTTTGACCTTCTATGGGACTGGTAAGTGATGCCATTGATGCTTGGATTTGCATTCAATATTGGGATGTAATAATGGGAAGCTAATTATGTCTGTACTATACACTATATCCTTTGCAAAGATTAAAATGTTATTTCAAGGGAACAGCAGGTGACGTGGTGGTTAAAGCGCTGGACACTCCCACATGGCCAACTGTGGTTTGAGTCCTGGACCTGGTGGCTTACTTTCTCACTTGCCCTCTCTCTCTTTCTCTCTGTGTCTTGCTCTGGTAAAATTAAAAAATAAATGAATGAATAAATAAAATTAAATAATTCTTAAAAAATGTTATTTCAAGTGGAAAAAAAAATAAAGACTTGAAGTAGGGGAAGCCAAATGGTTAAAAATAAGTGAGGAAGTAAGAGCAGCTTTTTGACAACCTAAACATGTTCATTTTTTGTTTTCCCTCTCAGCTGAGCACCTTTGTTGTGTAAGGCATAAATCGTGCTACCCTACAATGTGACCATCAACATCACCTCTGTGAAATGAGGTTGAGAAGGTCATCAGGTGCTAGCCTGGCTTTCTCAGAAGAAAGCTACCTAGTTATTCATCCAAAAGGGCCTCAATTTTTGTGTTTTAGCTGTAAAGAAGTGAAGATTTCTCCAGAAATTTCATGTTTCTTTTTTTTAAGCTTCTTTTTAAATTTTTTTATTATTTATATATTATTATTATTCATACATTAAATCACTATACATCATTTAGATTGTGAAGAGACTTTACCCATCATGATATATACCTCAGTCCAGCCCAGTGGAGACCACCATACACATCCTCCTGAACAGATAATAGACCTTATCTGTGTCCCACAAGTATCTTACCTCTCCATTTTCACCCCAAATTTCCTATGTTCTTCCCCTCTCACACTCTCTATCCACTTTGTCTCTACTATCCTTTACAATTTTTAATACTTTTATGTTCTCCAGTGTTTCAGTCTCTACCATAGAGTGTGGACAGTCAGTACATGGTAAGTGGAGACATGCAATGTCTCTTTCATAGCCTGACTTGCTTCACTTCACTCAGCAACAAATCTTCCATATTTGTCCACTTTCTATCAAATTCCAGGACCTTATTGTTTTTTATGACTGAATAGTATTCCATAAAGTATATGTGCCACAATTTATCAATCCATTCATCAGTTTGTGGACATTTGGGTTGGTTCCATGTCCTAGCAATCATGAATAAGCCTGCAATGAATATAGATGTGCAAACGCTTTTTTTTGACTGAGTGCTTTCCTGTACTTTGGGTAGATACACCAAGAGTGGAATTGCTGGATCATATGGTAGTTCTATTTGGAAGTTTTTGAGGAGCCTCCATATCATTCTCCACAATGGCTGGACCAATTTACATTCCCACCAATAGTGTAGGAGTGTTCCCTTTTCACCACATTCCCTCCAGCACTTATCATTATTTGTTTTTTTAGTCCCCCCAGTTAATGGCCACACCACAATTCCTTCTCCTCCATTCTCCTCTCGGCGGGATCTTGGGCATGTACACACACGCACCTTGCATGAGTTTAAGCCACCGGGTCCAGAAATCAAACTGTGGTCAGCTACATGGGAGTTCAGCAACATAGCCATTACACTAACTGCTGGTCCCCTCATTGTGGTTTTGATCTGCAACTCCCTTATAATGAGGGATGTTGAGCATTTTTTCATATGATTTTTAGCTGTTCCTATGTCTTCCTTAGAGAGTTGTTTATTCAGCTCATTTTCCCATCTTTTAATTGGGTTAATCATTTTCTTCTGGGTAAACTGCTTGAGTTCCCTGTGTATTCTGGTTATTAATCCCTTACCTGAGGCACAGTGAACAAAAATTCTCTCCCATTCTGAGGGTTGTCTATTTATACTAATTACAGTGCCCTTTGCTGTGCAGAAACTCCTTAATCTGATATAATCCCACCTGTCCATTTGGGGGATTATTTCCTGTGCACATAAAACCATAAATATAATACACCATATTAAGAGAAATAAAGATAAACACCATATGATCACTTCAATCAATACAGAAAAAGCATTCAACAAAATACAACATGGCTTTATGATCAAGACTTTCAGTAAAATTGTCATAGAAGGAACATTTCTCAGCATAATAAAAGCCATTTATTAAAAAACCCTACAGTTAACATTATACTGAATGGGGAAAAGCTGAAAGCTTTTCCACTAAAAATGGGTACAAGACAAGGCTGCTCACTTTCTCTGCTTCTATTTAATATCGTACTGGAAGTTCTAGCTAATGTGATCAGACAAGAGAAGAAAATAAAAGGCATTCTAAT
>NW_006199981.1:234880-257942 GCF_000334495.1 Tupaia belangeri chinensis | reverse complement strand
AGAGCTGAAATTATCTCTGTTTGCAGATGACATGATTGTATACATAGAAGACCCAATAGTATCCATAAAAAAACTTTTCAAAGTAATAAATGCATACAGTTAAGTGGCTGGATACACAATTAACTTACAAAAATTTATAGCATTTCTATATACAAACAACAAGCAGACAGAGACAGAACTGAAGAATGTAATTCCATTTACCATAGCCACAAGAAGTATAAGATACTTAGGAATAAAACTAACCAAGGAAGTCAAAGACCTCTACAAGGAAAACTGTGAAAACCTTAAAAAGGAAATTGAAAAGGACACTAAAAAGTGGAAGGGCATCCCATGTTCCTGGATTGGCAGAATAGATATAATAAAAATGGCAATCCTACCCAAATTAATTTACATGTTCAATACGATCTTCATGTTTCTTACCAAAAGACCATAAGCTTTGTTATTTGAAGAACTTCATCAGAGAGTTTCCACAAGGTAACTGTAGAACAGCGAAATGAAGACTGTTGGTTGGGATCTTGTTTTAAGTACCTTCCACCAAGAGCCCTGATTGATGTACTGCTCTATTGTTAAGATAGATGCCTTCTCTGGTGGGTGCACATGCCCTATGGCAAAAATCTAAAAAAAAAAATAATAATAATAAAGATGCCAGTACCAAGCCCCCAGTGGATACTTCAATCTCCTTCAATGTTTTGTGGCTGGGCAAAAGGACCTCATAATAGCCTAGGAGTTTGACTACTTAGAGAAAACATCAGATTCTATGGGTCCAGGTCTTATAAAACCTGAGTTTATCGAGTGTCTGAACTATCCCTAGGGGACTAGAAGCACAAGACAGATGATCTAGGCAGCAACACAAATGCCATAATTAGGCCCTGGGACAGTACCACAGCAGTAGCAAAAAGAAGACAAGTAGTACTTGTTTTGAGTTGGTTTTAAAGCCCCAGTCTAAGCCAGGCTGGAATTACTGGTTAGGTAAACTGTCCCTAGCTATTTTTGGAGAAGGGAGGCAGAGGCTATAATCAAGTTAGGGTTTGATAAGAGAAATCTAGGATGCCTTGTTGTCTATAGCTATTCCCATCAGTCTGTGAGCCACATCTTCCCTGCCCAAGTGAGAAAGTGGGCTTGAGTGACATTTATACCTGTGAGCTACCGTTACCCTTGTCTTAGCTGAGATGAGCATATAGATGGACACTGTATCTTCCAAAAGTAGCTGTCAGCAGCAGGTTGTTGATGACAAGACATGCAAAACAGGCTAGAGCTGACCTTCATGTACAGAATCGAACAGGAGGCTGATTAAAGACTTGTCCATCATCCCATGCTCTATGCCTCAAATGCTATTAAGTACTTCATGCTAGTTTTGGTGAAGATAAGCCCTGTGTTGCCACAGTTCCTCTTGGCAGGAAGGATTTTCAGACTATTAAGTCAAGAGCCTCAGGTTCTAGCTCTGGCTCTTTGACACATTTGAAATATGACTTTGGGCTAGTCCCATCTTTCTCTGTATCTCAGTTTCTCCATCTACAGTATAACAAGCTTGGACTCTTCTAGTTATATTACTTCATGTCCTCCCAGAGACCTTGACCCGGCTTATGTTTCTTTTTGTGTCAGTCTTTTCCCTCTCCTCCCTCTCTTCTCCTTTCATCTGCACATTCTCTGGAGGCCACTCTGTTTTGGACCCTCAGAAGAATCAACATGTTCAGGTTGACCTGGGATCTAAATCAGGGCCTCCCATGTAGTTCAAGTATAGTACAGTTGCACCCTACTGACTATGCCACCATGACTGGTCCACACATGGCACTTTAAAAGTAAAATAGAATACAATAGAAAATAAAAGTACTTGCACTTACTAAGAGTATTATTTAGTAAAACTTTTTTTACCATTAGTTTGAACAATATGAAATTGCCACTACATAGCAGCAATTATGATAAAGGTACAAACTATATGTATATGAAAATATATGCAGTTACATACATGTGTACATACTTGTACATACACACATTTACATATTTGTGTATGTATACACACAGAAATTTGCATGAGGGAAAGCATTTACTGGCCCTTACTATAAAATATATTTCTTTTTTATTTTTCAAGGAAGAGAAGGTTTATTTCCAGTACTGGCATATAAGAAAGAAATGCTGCTTTGGCATGCGTTTATTTATTTATTTTTTAAAGTTTTTACCATAGGACACATTCATTGGAGAGAGACAGACAGAAATGGTGAGAGGGAAAGTGAAAAATAACCCCTGGGGGTGGGTGGGTGACCATTCTACAATCCCTTTTCCTCTATTCCCCTCTCAGGATTTTGGGATGTACATGTGCTGGGCATCTTTTTCAAGCTGCCAAGTCCAGGACTCAAACTGCAATTGGCCATGTGGGAGTCTAGTGCCTTAAACACTAAGCCACCTGCAGGCCCTGGGTGTGCCTTAACCACTAAGCCACCTGCAGGTCCTATAAATCTTTTCACAAATATTTTAACTGTATTCTTACAGTAAAAAAATGTTTAAAAGTCACTGTCTTAAATGAAGGAAATGTCAAATCATGAGTTCTAGGTAGATCTCTGGAGGAGGCAACTGCGAACAGAGGCATTTTGGAATCTGTTGTTTCTCAAATACAGGTAGCAATCTTTAGCAAAGATTCTGTAAATCTTCCAGTTCTGTTTGTATATCAGTTCTGAAGCATTTTAGGTAGTCCTGTTCTCCCTTCCAAGGCAAAAGTGTTGCCTTTTTTTGCTTAAGAGAGGAAAAGCATAATCAGGCCTTCTGGGACAGATGGGCTGGAGCCCCCTTCTTTGGTTCTCATGGCTATTCCACTGGGCCCCATTCATCCTTGTACATATCCCATAAGCAGGGATGCATCAGATGGACTGTCCAGCACCTTCTGTATCTTTCTGGTTCCCACAGCTTGGATTCCTTTTTGGATAGGAAGAGGGGCTCTTATACTCTCAGGAAAGGATAAAGCATCAACTCTGTTCCCAGGGTTATATGCAATATAATTGTCATCAGCTTCTATGCAGGTTGGAGAGTACCAAGACTATGGTTAGAAAGCAGAATGCAAAATATCTGGCATAGGGAACAACAGTTAGCGTAATGGCTATGTTGCTAAACTCCCATGTAGTCGACCATGGTTCAAGTCCCGGACCCAGTGGCTTAAACTCACGCTGGGCACGTGTGCGTGTGTGCTCAAGGTCCCGAGAGTAGAATGGAGGAGAAGGGATTGCAGCATCACCCCTGTTTTCTCACTTTCTCTCTCTCTGTCTCTGTCTTTCTGGCGAGTGCCCTATAGCAAAAACCTCTCCAAAAAAAAAAAAAATCTGGCATACAAATCTATCCTTAAAGGAGCACCTAGAAGTGACCAGCTAGTTTTAATTCCTAATTTTCTCAAAATCTGATTCATCAGCAGTGATTTCCCTTTCTTGGCTCCCCCACGTGAAGAAGACATGTTAGGGGAACAGGCCCTTTTTGGAATTGAGTCTGCCATCCTACCCAATAACGTCCAAGACACTATCCTTGGGGCAAGTAAAACTAATCAAAGCCCATATGCCTGACTTGTAACATTGATCTAAGGAAAGGAAATGGCTAGTAAGTTCTCACTCTTTCTGTCAGCTGCTAACTGGCCCAATTTGTTTCCTATCATAGAGTTCCAAGTATAGAAGGGTAACCAAAGGCTAGGTTAAGAATCATGGGGCATATATATGGGCAATCTTAATGTCTGAATATATTCATACTCTGCTTCCAGGGTTTTAGCCTTCGGCCCTGATTCCCCTGTATTTATATCCTTCAAAACCCACCTAAGTTCTGTTTCTGATAAAATTTCCTTCTCCCAGGCCAGTAGGTGGCATGGTGGCACTGGATTCCCACACAGACAACTGCAATTTGAGTCCCAGACTGGGTGGCTTGAAAAATCACAACAAATAAGTACATAAATAAATGAATAAATGTTTTAAAAACTTCCTTCCCCCATCCTGAACTGATATTGCCATCCTGCATACTGCCATATGTATATATTTTTTTGTCTGCTTATGGTTCTCATTACTTTTTTTTTTCCTTTTTTTTGGAGAAGTTTTTGCTATAGGGTGCATGCACTCGCCAGACAGAGAGAGACAGAGTGACAGAAAATGAGAAATCACCACCCAGGGGGGATGACCATGCCACAATCCGTTCTCCTCTGTTCTCTCGGGATCTTGGGCATGCATGCACATGTGCCTGGCATGAGTTTTAAGCCACCAGGTCTGGGACGCAAACTGTGGTTGACTACATGGGAGTCCAGCGACATAGCCATTATGCTAACTGCTGGTCCCAGTTCTCATTACTTTCAGACTCTCATATTAAGTTATGTGTCCAGGTGCTACCTACAGAGTCAGAGTTAGCTGAGTTCATATCCAAGCCCCACTATTTACTGATTGATCTTGGACAAATTCCTTAACATCTCTGTGCCTCAATTGTTCCATCTGGAAAATAGTCATGGCAATAATATATACTTCATGAATCTGTTTTGTGGGCCCAAAAAAGCATATTCAAAATGCTTTCTCGGACTTTCTGTTTCAGATCCAAATCACTCCATCCTAACAAGGAACAAACTAAACAAATTGAATACATATGACTTTACTTGGACCCATCAGAGAATTGACGTGTCAGGAAAATCTACCTGAGAATTACAACCACAACCTAAAACAGAAATGGCTGGATCCAGAAAATTATAAGAACACTTAAATGGTAATTATGATAAGTTGTAGGAAGCTGAATGTGGATTAATATGAGAATGGGAGACACAGTTATTCTTTGGGAGTGGCACAATTTTATGAAGTTTTCAGGAACCCATTAGTTTCTCATTGTGAAGGAAAAAAAAAAAAAAGAACCTCTATGATTCTGGCAGGGTGAGAGGCAAAATAATGTTTTAACCTGTTATTGTGTCCTAAACAGAAATAGCTGTTAAGACTGGGTAATTTATAAAAATAGAAAAACTTCCTTGGCTCATGATTCTGGTGGCTGGAAAGTTCAGAAGCATGGCCCAGCATTTGGCCAGCTTCTGGTTGTGAGTCATAACATGACCAAAAGAAGTAGGCAGGTCTGCAGCCATGTGCTGAAAGAATAAGAAAAGAGATAAAGGAGAGAAAGACAGAGAGAGAGAAAGGAAACAAACTTTTCTATTTCCTCTGTTTGTCCCTCCCATGCTCCCCGCCAATTGGATGGTACTCTACCATTAGATTCCACCTCTCAAAGGTCTCACCAACTCTCCAAACCATTGGGACCAAGGTTCTTAGAATAGGAAACTTGAAGGGACAAACCATTATCTAGACTATAGCAAGTAATTTGTTCCTTGAACATAATGAGTATGTTCCTCTTCTGGGATCCTTGTATTTATTATTCCCTTTGTCTAGAACTTTCTACCACCAGATACTCACAGAGCTCATTCACTAACATTTTTCAGAATCTATATTCAAGTGGTCCCCTTCTTAGTGAGTCCCCTGTTTAAATTACAGCCACCAACCTCCATGCATTCCATTCCTTTTTCTACTTTATTTTACATCATTGCATTTGATAGATTACTATTTTTGTACATATTATGTGCCTCTAGTAAAATGTAACCTTCATGAAGGCAGGGATTTTCATTTGTCATTCACTGTCATATTCCTGACACTCTATTCACTTTTCAATTTGGGTTTAGTTTTCTCCCATCTCAATGCAGTGTTCTTACAGTGCCATATATTTATCCCTGTGATGATACTTATTATACTGGAAATATTTTTTGTCTCATTCTCTCTTTCCTAGCTCATCCTATAGCTCCCTGAAGATTTTTCATACAGTCAGTGTCAATTGTCTAATTGACTTTACAAGTAGGATTTGGAACTGAGCTACAGGACTTTGCACATGAATAAGATTAATACAACTTGCCAGCTGTGGCCTATGACCCCAGTCTATAACCTCTGTTCTTAGACTAAGAAGGGCTCCTGTCCCTTGCCCTTACCCCTTCCCAGCCTCTTGATATTTGTGATCTCAATTGGTATGTTTGTTAATATTCAATAAGACAATTGGTAAAGTTATTGGACAGAATACTGAGGCAGGGATGGAGAGAACATGTCTTATGGCAAACTACCAAATATATCATCTGGAAGGACTCTACTCTCTTCCTGAATATTGCATGTATGCATTTATTTAGTCACACCATGCATATTTTCCTGCACTATTCTCTACATTAATCTTTGATATTTTCTTAGACTTTTCACAAAGGGCAAAGAGGTTTTAACAATCCTCTAAACATACCCTCTGGGCTTCAACACTAAAAACACCATCACCCAGGTTGCTCAGAGGTCTGAAGAGCTTCAAACATTAAGGAACTTAAGTTCATCATATAGTATCAGAGGTCTATTCTGCCTCAAGTGCTATGAGAAGTAACCTGGGAGTCTTTGAAGACAAGCATCTTATCCATCTCTAACACTGGAATACAGTAAGAGCTTGGTACAAAAGAAGCAAGTGATGAACAATGAATGAATCAGTGAATAAAAAACTAATAAAAGAAACTGCTCATAGTTTAGAATATGAGAGGGTAAAAGGAAGTGACTTCTTAGAGTCAACTAGCAAAAAGCATCAACGGCCAGAGGCCGAGGAAAAACATGGAAAAACCATGATAAGAGGCTAGAGATCATATGACTTTCCCACTGCTATTTCATTGTTTAAATATATTTTATTTTAGGGGCCAGCAGATGGTGCAGTAGTTATGATACTGGACTCCCACACGGCCAACTACAGTTTGAGTCTTGGACCCTTTCAAATCTTGGTGGCTTGAAAATCACTCCAGGTTCATGTCATGTTTGTACATGCACAAGATCCCAGGAGGATAATGGAGGAAAAGGTGTTATGGCATGGTCATCTCCCTTGAGGGATGATTTCTTACTTTCCCTCTCACTGTCTCTGTTTCTTTCTCCAGTGAGCACATGTGCCCTAAGGCAAAAACATATATATATATATATATATATACACACACATACATATATATGTATGTATATATGTATATATATATACATGCATGCATGTATAAAATTATATACATTATCTAAAAAATTATATATATATATATACACACATAGCATGGATGCATGCATGTGCACAAGAGAGAAAGAGTAAGAAAGAGAGAGAAGCAGCTTGACAGGTTCTCATTATGCCACAATTCCCTTTCCCCAGTCTTCCAGTTCCTCAGTATTCTAGGAACCCTTGTGCACACCCAGCACGTTTTCTTCTCTTTCTTTTTCCTTCCTTCCTTCCTTCCTTCCTTCCTTCCTTCCTTCCTTCCTTCCTTCCTTCCTCTCTTTTATTCCTTTCTCTCTCTTTCTTTCTCTCTCTCTTTCTTCTCTCTTTTCTTTCTCTCTCTCTCTTTCTTTCTTTCTTTTTGGAGAGATTTTTGCTATAGGGCCTGTGTTCTCCCCAGAGAGACAGAAAGTGAGAAATCACCCCCAAGGTAGATGGCCATGCCAGAATCCCTTTTACTCTATTTTCCTCTTGGAATCTTGGGCATGCACACACACATGCCTGGAATGAGTTTTAAAATCTCCAGATCTGGGATTTGAATCGTAGTCGACTATGTGGAAGTCCAGCAATATAACCATTATGCCATTTGCTGTTCCCTACCCAGCATGTTTTCAAGCCAACCTGGGAATCTAGAGTTGCAGTGGGCCACATGACTTTCAGCCTTGCAGGACACTAGTGTAACTGCTATCCCATAGCAATTAGGATTACTTTTGTTTTCTTTGTTATACATTTCCACTTTCCTAATGAAATTATCAAGAAATGACTGAAGCTCAAAAAGAAATCCAATATTCTTTTTTAAAGATTTTCATGGTTTCCCTTGTCTTTGACTTCCTTGGATAGATTTATTTCTAGGTGCTTTATATTTTTTGTGGTTATGTTAAATGGAATTAAGATAGAGAGAATTAATATAATCAAAATGGTAATTCTACATGTTAATCTACATGTATAATGTAGTCCCTATAAAATTACAAGAGACATTCTTCATAGATCTAGAAAAGAAATAATAGAATTTGTCTGTAATCATAGAAGACCCATATTGCCAAAGAAATCCTACACAAGAAGAGTGAAGAAGATGGCATCTCACTCCCTGATCTCAAAATTTATTACAAAGCTGTGATAATCAAGATACCATGGTACTGGCACAAAAACAGATGGGGACCAGTGGAACAGAATAGAGACCCCAGAAATAAGCCCCAAAACATATAGACAATTGATCCTTGACAAAAGGGTACTAGTCAGTCTAGTCGGAAATGGAAAACCTCTTTAGCAAATACTCCTGGAAAAAACTAGGTATCTACCTGCACAAAGATGAATCTGTACCCCTATCTGTCATCATTAACAAAAGTCAACTCAAAGTGGATCAAAGATCTAAGACATCAAACTATAAAACTACTAGTGGAAAACACGAGAAATTTTGGGAGACATTGGAGTGGGCAAAGACTTCTTAAGTAAGACCTCCAAAATACAGGTAATAATCTCAAAAATAACCAAGAGGGATTACATAAGATTAAGACATTTTTGCACAGTAAAACACAGTAACTAGTGTGAATAGACACCCCTCAGAATGAGAAAATATTTCTGTAAATTATGCCCCAGATAAGGGACTGATAACCAGGATATGTAGCAGCTTACCCAGAAAAAAAAAAAAATGACTAACCCAATTAAAAGATGAGAAAATGAGCTGAATAAACAACTCTCTAAGGAAGACACACAAATAACCAAAAAGCATATAAAAAAATGTTCAACATCTCTCATCATAAGGCAGATGAAGATAAAAACCACAGTGAGATACCACCTAACTCCAGTCAGAATGGCTAAATTTGAAACAAAATTTACAAAAAAAAAATGATAAGTTCTGGCAGGGATGTGGTCAAAGACATACTCTCTTACACTGTTCATGGGAACGTAAATTGCTCCAGAGAACAATATGGAGGTTCCTCAAAGATCTACAAATAGAATTACCATATTATCAAGCAATTCCACTCCTGGGTATCTACCCAAAGGACAGAAGCATGCTCAATTGGAAAAGTGCTTGCACATCTATGTTTATTGAGGCATTATTCATGATTGTTAAGACATGGAATCAAACAAAATGCCCATGAACAGATTAATGGATTGAAAAAGTTTGGCACATATACTCCATAGAATACTATTCAGCCATAAAAAAACAGCAAGACCCTGGCATCTGAAAGGAGTGTATGAATATGGAAGATTTATTGCTGAGTGAAGTGAGTCAGTTTATGAAAGAGACATTGCATTTCTCCACATAATATATACCAACTTTCCACACTCTATGGTAGAGACTGAAAGATTAGAGGACATAAAAACATTGAAAATGGAAAACAGTTATAGACACTAGAGACAGTGTGGGGGTGTAGGAGAGGCAAAGAGTGCAGGGAAGGTAATTAGGGAGAAAAAATAGAGATGTAAGACATTTGTGGGACACAAAAATGTTTTATTGCCTGTTGTTGATGATGTGTATAGTATTCTCAACTGAACTGGTCTGATGTGTATTTCATGTTGGATAAAATCTCTATACAAGCTAAATGAATGTACACACAAAAAATTTTTTTAAAAGAAAACCAATATTCATGAGAATATGAAAGTATGACAATCTTTTCTTCTGTTAGGAAGAGTATAAACTGCTACATCCTTTCTGCAAAGCAGTCTTTTCTTTTTTTTTTTTTTTTTTTTGAGAGATTTTCACTATAGGGCGTGTGCGCTCACCGGACAGACAGAGAGAGACATAGAGACAGAAAGCGAGAAATCACCCCCCAGGGAGGATGGTCACACCGCAATCCCTTCTCCTCCATTCTCCTTTTGGGATCTTGGGCACGCACGCACACGCGCCCAGCGTGAGTTTTAAGCCACCGGGTCCGGGACGTGAACCACGGTCGACTATGTGGGAGTCCAGCGACAAAGCCATTATGCTAACTGCTGGTTCCCTGCAAAGCAGTCTTTAGGCAGCAATTTCATCCCCAGAAAGTGAACCTGAGGAGACAGATTGCTGCACTATAAGTTCCATCATGGCAGAAAATAAGTCTATTTTGTCACTTCTCCCTTACCTCCCCCATTTCTCCAAAGCCTAGCACAGTAAGAACCTT
Organism: Tupaia belangeri chinensis; assembly: GCF_000334495.1. Taxonomy (NCBI): domain Eukaryota; kingdom Metazoa; phylum Chordata; class Mammalia; order Scandentia; family Tupaiidae; genus Tupaia; species Tupaia belangeri. Next base: position 247,818 of record NW_006199981.1, on the reverse strand, counting down.
TAGGCATTAAATCAATGTTTATTGAGTAAATGACTTTAGAAACATGTGCTTATACACATGAATATTCATTATCATTTTTGTACTATTGATAAATTAGAAGCAAACTAAATATCTCTCAAAAGAGGTACCTATAGAATACCATGTAAACATTAGCAGTGGTTATTTAGATCTATATGTCTTACTAACATATATTTTCAATAGAATAATATTGTATGAAGATATTAAAGGAAAGTATATAAAATATGATTCATTTCATATGAAATTGTGTGTTTGTGTGTGCATGTGTGTGTACATCTGTCTATCTGAGGATATTTACAACAAAATGTCAAACTGTGGGTTTTGCCTGGATGGTGAGATTGTAAGAATCTGTAGTTTTCCTTCAGCTAGTGTTTTACAATGTATATGTAGTCTTTTTAGAAGAAAATATTCACATAAAAGGAAATAAGCTATTTGGGGAAATGATGACAAAGCAGTGTTGGCAATACGACAGCCCATTCTGTCATCAATATATTTTTTACAGGGGCATCAGGAATGGAGCCAGTTTTAAAGAGGAAGAAAACAGGATGAGAATTCAGGGCTAATGCTAGAGTCAGATTGGCCCTCCTGTTATAAAGAAGGAGTCCTAATTGATCAGAGGCCCATTGAACCTGACAACTCCTCACCCATTAAAGGAATCATGTGGTATGCTAATTTGCCTTGGCCTGGCTTGAGATCCCAGGGTTCCAGTCCTGGTAGCCAAGTGGAAGTCCTACTCCATCCACTGCTGATTGAGCAGTCAATGCATGGGGTTCTACCTGACAAAGGCCGTAGTTGGGGGAGAGGCTGTATTAGAGTTGCTTTCTCAGCTAAGGATACATTGGTGCTCACTGATTAATGCCATTTCCATATCATAGAACTTGAAACTACCCCCAGGAGCACCCAGAGAAGGTGGATCCCACACTCCTAAAGGAATGAATGAGAAAATGAATGCACAAAAAATAGTAAAATAAGTATACTTAGAGAGAAGAGAGATTACTGCTAAATTTTCAAAACTGAAAGGGAGAGAGAATATTTCAATCCATGGATTTAGGCTCTAAAAGATTTCAATAGGCCAAAATAAGTGGCTGAACCTAAATAGATAATTAATTGACAGTTACAAATGGAGAGACTTGCACTTGAGTACAGAAAACCAAGTGGGTATTCACAGGGCGTGAGACTGCCCTGCACATAGTTTAAAAGAAAAAGGACTTCATACTTTGCCTAATAGGCATCATCATTGGGATGTTAAAGCCAGAAAATATAATGGAAGCTTAGGCTGTATTAAAATATGTATAGTGTCCAGATCAAGGAAAGCAAAGGTCGCTTTCCACATTATCCTCCTTAGATCCTTATTGAGGGGTGCTGTGTTGTTTTGAGTATTATACATTAAGGAGATAATGTTGGATATTACCAGAATGGAGTATTGATGGAAAATAACCAACTCCAAAGAATTAATAGTTAATAATTAATGTGGTTTATTTCCAAGCAGAATATGAGTGACCTAGGCCCAGAGAGGAGGCATACATGCTTTTCTCGGGGTGATCAGGTACAGGGGTTCCTTTTATTTGATTTTGAGAGTGACAGACAAATTAGTAAAGAGATTTCCATTGGTCTAGCCCAAAAAGGTGGGACATGTGGAAGTGGGAGCTTGTAGGTTATGGGTGGGTTCTACAATTTTTAGGTTGGTGATTGGAAGGGAAGATCTGTGTCCTGGGAACAAATTTGTAAAAGTAATGCTTAATCTACATCTCAAGGAAAGGGAAGTTCTGTGTCTTAGGAAGAGATAAACAAAAGAATATACTGTAATTGATTGAAATATGTATCTCAAAGATACTAAACCAGGGACAGGATGTAAGAAGAATCCTGTTAATGGAAAAAAATGGTCTCAATGTTTGTGGACATGACTCCCTCTAAGCCCTCTGGAAAGGACTTTAGAAAAGTAGGAAAATACAGTCAGACTTCTGTCCACAGTCCTCCCTGCTGACCAAAAATCATTCCTCTGAGTGCATGTGTAGGCCACAAAATTCTTTCCGCAGGAGTGAACCATCAGATGGAGATGAAAGAGTTGGAGCTATGACTGTTTATGCTAGAGAAGAGAAGACTGAGGGAAAATAATCTCTGCATTTAAAGGACATCTGGATTCCTAAAAGTTTCATAAATACCAGTTTTTATTTGTTTGTTTGTTTGTTTGTGAAAGGAAAGGATAGATTAAAGTAAAAGCAAAAGTGCACTCCCAAGAAGTAGTAGCAAGGCCCAGCAGAGACAATGGCTTAAAAGACCTCTGTCAGTTACATTTTGTGAGGTTTATAATTTCTTTTTTTGAGAGAGATATTTTCACTATAGGCTGCATGTACTCACCAGAGAGATGGAGACAGAATGCAAGAAATCACCCCCCTAAGGGGGATGGCCATGTCACAATCTCTTTTCTTCTATTCTCCTTTCAGGATTTTGGGCATGCAAGCACTCATGCCCCACATGAATTTCAAGCTGCTGGGTCCAAGACTCAGACCTCTGTCAGCCATGTAGGAGTCCAGCACTTTAACCACTATGCCATCTGCTGGCCCCAAGGTTTATACTTTTTTAATCTAGGTTGTGTTGGTTGATTATTGGCCGTGCCCACTGATTGGTCTTGTCTCATTGTCTATATTAAATGTGGCTTAATCAGGTAGATATCTCCTACTGGAAATTTCCTGCCTATGTTACCTTGGGTGAGGAATTTTCTGCCCTGATCAGTTTTTCTATGTATCCTCATAGGCAGATGTTCCAGCCCCTCCTTATTAGCTTCCTTTTCTAGCTTTCTTCATGCCTCATTTTCCCCCTGATAGTCACTTCTGAATTCATTCCACCAAAGGGACTTAGTTCTCTAGGGAACTGTTAGAAGTAGAGAGAGTAGATGGGGTCTGGGAGACTCCATAAGGCAGAACTAAGACACATAAATGGGAGATAGATTTCAACTTAATACAAGGAAAAACTTTCTAACTGAACAGGTTATGGATGAAGCAGGTTGTCATTAGATGCAATGAACTTCATATCATGAGAGAAGAACAAGAAAGGCCTAGACATGCACTTCTTTAAGATGTTGTGGAAGAGAATATGTCACCTAAAAGGCACAGGGGGAGTCTAGCTTTCTAAGAGAGTCTCTTAGCTTTCCAAGTATTCCTAGTTTCCTGGACTATATGCAGCTAAGACCTCCCCCGGAACAGTCCCAAGCCTAGCCTGTCTCATATCTTATGGTTCATAGACAAATATCAACTGTTCCCCCAGAAGATTCTGTGCAATGCTCCCCAGCATTTCTCCTGAGAGTCCAGATGCTTATGTGCTAACAAAGCTGCTTTGTTACTACTGATTGCCAAGATTGTTTACTACATCCTACTTTTCAGGATTAGAGTTAAGAACCAGAAAGAGACAAAGGAAATGTTATAATCAGGTCACCCAGAAAGGGCAAGCTGATAAAAGACACATGGGGTAGTCTGGGAGATAGACAGACAAGACACACAACTTGCAGGATGAGTTCAGAAGTGACTCTCAGGAGGACGAGGCTATTTCAATTGTACATTCACTAGAAATTTATTACAATGATAAACCTCTTACCATAGTGAGTTTAGGACTTAATCTCTGGGTTTCTAACAGCTTCATAAATACTGGATCACTTTTTTTTATATTTTTAAGTTTTTGCCACAGGGTTTGTATGCTTGCTAGAGAGAGACAAAGAAATTGTGAAAGGCAAAGTGAGAAATCATCCTCCCAAGGAGGATAGCCATGCCACAATCCCTTCTCTTCCATTCTACTCCTGGAATTTTGGGCACATGTACCTGGTGTGACTTTCAACCTGCTAGATCAGGGACTTAAATCATGATTGGCCATGTAGGACTTCAGTAGTTTAACCACCACAACACTTGTAGGCCCCTACTGTAGATCACTTTTTAATCCATTTCACCAAAGGAGTCTTAACTGCCTAGTAAATCAGTCTTGTGTGCTTCTTGGTCTAGACCTTTGTTTTACACAAGATAGAGCACAGCATCACTCACTTTCATCCATGCAAGGATCTCACATTAAAGAGAGGTAGATACAAATCTAAACTGATACAGTCTCCTGGTCCCCTGCAAAAACAGCTCCCAAGTTATCTTTGGGACATGGTCTCCAATTTTGCAACTAGGAACATTGTAACTCCACCTTGGTTTAGGGTGCAGGGAGCAGGCAGTAGCTTTGTAGGCAGGCCAACGAGGGAGATACGTACTCATCTAGTTGACATACTTGCCAGATTTGGCACATAAAAAAAAAAAAGAAAAGAAAATTCTCAAGGTGAGAGTTTCCTGTGAATTGGGCACTCCCTTACTAATTCTCTTATTTGATCTTCATGTAAGAGCTTTTCATTGGATATAAACTATACATTAAGCACTGGTGTAGACCCTGGGAATAAAATAGTCAAAGATCCCTGCTCTGACTTTCCAGTTAAGAAAACAGTAAGCAAACACATGATTAAGTATGTAAGAAAGTAAGAAGTGCTATAAAAAAAAATGTAAAGCTGGATAAAAGATATTGAGTGCCCAGTGGGCATGACCATACTCCATTGGGGGTGCTTTCTCCCTCTTCTTTTCTCTCTATCTCTCTGTCTCTTTCTGATGAAGACCCTGGTTTTGCATCATGAGGTTGATCTGAACACACAAGGCATGCCTGTGATCCTGGCTGGCTACAGGTTTGGGGGGGGAATCACAGTATGGGACCCTGTTAAGGAAATCTGTTTCTCTCTCTCTCTTTTTATCTATTTTGATCTATCTTTTAAGATGAATTGATAAATAAATCTTTTCTTTTTTTAGAGAGAGATTTTTGCTATAGGATGCGTATGCTCACTGGAGAGACTGAGAGACAGAAAGTGAGAAATAATCCCTGGGAGGATGGCGATGCCACAGTTCCTTCTCCGTTTTCCTCTCGGGATTTTCGGAATGCATGCACACACATTCAGCATGAGATTTAAGCTGCCAGGTCCAGGACTTGGAAAGGGATCAGGAAGCTGTATCAGCCAAGATCTATATCCACATCTCTTGAATATGAGATGCTTGCATGAGTGAAAGTGAGTGGTGCTGTGCTCTATCCTTGTGTAAAACAAAGGTCTAACCCAGGAAGCATATAGGACTGATTTACTAGGCAGTTGAGCCCCCTTTGGTGAAATGGATTAAAAAGTGATCTACAACAGGGGCCTACAGGTGTCGTGGTGGTTAAAGCATGAGTTTTAAGTTGCTGGGTCAACTATGTGGGAGTCTAGAACATAACCATTACACCATCCACTGGTTCCAACAAAACTTTTCTAAGAAAAGAAAGGAGAAATGGTTTGCTACAGAAGGCATATCTCATATATGCTTGGGATACAATTCCAGCTACTCAGGTACGGTATGATAATAGGTCCATCCATTTTCCTCTCTCTGCCCTAGAATTATGTAATCAAGTCAGGCTTCATGAACTTTCTTTTTTCTCTATTATTATTATTATTATTTATACATTCAATCACTATACATCATTTAGATTGCAAACAGACTTTATTCAGCATGATATACATCTCAGTCCAGTTGAGAATACTATACACATCCTCATCAACAGATAATAAACCATATATGTGTCCCACAAATATCTTACCTTTCCATTTATCCCCAAATTATCTTTCCTCCACTCTTCCCCTCTCATACTCTCCTTCCACTTTGTTTCTAGTGTCCATAACATTTTTTGATGTTTTTATGTCTTCCAGTCTTTCAGTCTCTACCATAGAGTGTGGACAGTTGGTATATGTTAAGTGGTGACATACAATGTCTCCCTCTTTTTTTAAAAATGTCTCTCTTTCATAGCCTGACTTGCTTCACTCAGGAACGAATCTTCCGTGTTTGTCCACTTTCTATCCAATTCCAGGGCCTTGTTGTTTTTAATGGCTGAATAATATTCCATGGAGTATATGTGCCACACTTTTTCAATCTATTCATCCATTTTTGGACATTGGGGTTGGTTCCATGTCTTAGCAATCGTGAATAGTGTTGTAATAAATATAGTTTTGAAAGCGCTTTTGCAACTGAGTGTTCTCCTGTCCATTGAGTAGATACCCAGAAGTGGAATGGCTGAATCAGATGGTAGTTCTATTTGTAGATGTTTGAGGAACCTCCATATTGTTCTCCACAGTGGTTGGACCAGTTCACATCCCCACCAACAATGGAGGAGTGTTCCCTTTTCAATTCATCCCTGCCAGCACTTATCTTTTTTTTTTTTTTTTAAATCTTCGCCATTCTGACTGGGGTTAGGTGATATCTCATTGTGGTTTTGGTATGCATCTCCCTTACAGTGAGGGATGTTGAACATTTTTTCATATGCTTTATGACTGTCCATATGTCTTCCTTAGAGAGTTGTTTATTCAGTTCATTTTCCCATCTTTTAATTGGATTAATAATTTTCTTCCCAGTAAGCTGCTTGAGTTCTCTGTGTATTCTGGTTATCGGCCCCTTATCTGAGTCACAGTTAAAAATATTTTCTCCCATTCTGAGGGTTGTCAATTCACACTAATTATGGTGTCCTTTGATGTGCAGAAACTTTATAATCTGTCGTAATCCCACCTGTCTATTTGGGGGATTATGGCCTGTGCTGAGGGGTTCTTACTTAAAAAGTCTTTGCCTACCCTCATGTCTCCAAGAGTTTCTCCAGTGTTTTCCACCAGTAGTTTCATAGTTTGCAGTCTTAGGTTTAGATCTTTGCTCCAGTTTGAGTTTATTTTTGTTAATGGTGAAAGATCAGGATTCATATTAATCTTTCTACAGGTGGATACCCAGTTTTTCCAGCTTCATTTGCTAAAGAGGTTTACCTTTTTCCAATGGATTGACTGGTACCCTTTGTCAAAGATCAATTGACTGTATGTTTTAGGGTTTATTTCTCGGGTCTCCACTCTGTTCCATTGGTCCTCATGTCTGTTTTTTGTGCCAATACTGTGTAGTATAGAATTTCACAACTTTGTAGTATGTTCTTGGGTCAGGAAGTGAGATGCTCCCCCTACACCACTCTTCTTGAACAGGCTGACTTTGGCAATATGGCCTCTTTCATGATATCAGACAAATTCTATGATTGTCTTTTCTAGATCTGTGAAATGTCTCTTGCAATTTTATAGGAATTGCATTAAATATGTAGATTAATTTGGGAAGTAGTACCATTTTGTTTATATTAATTCTGCCAATCCAGAAACATGGGATGTCCTTCCACTTAGTTTTCATAGTTTTCCTTACAGAGGTTTTTTACTTCCTTGGTTAGTTTTATTCCAAGATATCTTATACTTCTTGTGGCTATGGTAAATGGAATTAATTTCTTCCTTTCTGTCTCTGTCTGCTTGTTGTTTGTATATAGAAATGACATATAGAAATGCTATAGTTTTTTTAAGTCATTTTTTTATCCTGCCACTTTATTGTATTTATTTATTATTTCAAGAAATTTCTTCATGGATACTATTGTGTCTATGTATAAAAGCAAGTCATTTGGAAATAGATAATTTCAGCTCTTCTTTTTTTCCTATTAGAATGCCTTTTATTTCCTTCTCTTTTCTGATCACATTAGCTAGAACTTCTAGTATTATGTTGAATAGGAGTGGAGAAGGTGGGCAGCCTTGTACCAGTTTTTAGTGGAAAAGTTATCAGCTTTTCCCCATTGAGTATAATGGTAGCTATAGGTTTTTCATGGATGGCTTTTATTATGCTGAGAGACAATATTTCTATTTCAACTTTCTTGAGAGTCTTAATCATAAAGGAATGTTGTATTTTGTCAAGTGCTTTTTCTGCATCAATATAAATGATCGTGCAGCTCACAGGCACCAGGACTTTCCTGCAAAAGTCTCCCCCAGGCCTATCTGTCCCTGCCGTGAGTCGCTGGACTATGAGAGAGATGCATGGGGCAGGCTGGAGACCAACTTTGCAGGAGCTGCCCACCTGGTCCCTCACATGGTTTCTGGCCCCTCTGCCTGGCCTGCATCCCCAGGTACCTCTGGGCAGGGCTCCAGGAGCAGCTGGCAAAGTGGCCCTGACTGGATCAGGCTGAGGACACTGAGAGTGTAGAACCCCCTCCTGACCTGAGGGGACATGGCCAGTGCTGTAGGCTCCTATGAAAGTTGTCAAGAGGGTGTTTGGTGGGAAGATTATATTTGGTGGAGAGGACTTGATGTCCAATGGGCACCAAAACCTGTACCGATTTAGGACACTGATCTCCCTTGCGCCAAATGGGACTCACCTATAGGTCCAAGCCTCAGTGTTGACTTACCCTCTTTCTTTCTCCATGGTTAATCTGGGAACAAGCCTTTTTTTTTTTAATTTTTTTTTTTTAAGGTTTTTGGCATAGAGTGCATGCAATTTCTGGAGAGAAACAGAGAGAAAAAGATAGAGTGTGAAATTATGCCCCAGGAGGGATGACCATGCTGCAATACATTCTCCACTACTGTCCTCTTGGGATTTTGGGTGTGCAGTCACATGCACCAAGCATTATTTTCAAGCCACAGGTCCAGTACTCAAACTGTGGTCAGTCATGTGAGACTCCAGCACCTTAACCACCATGTCACCTGCTGACCCCTTTGGATACTTACCTTTGGGGAAAACATAAATCAGTAGAAGCTGAGAAGATTGTGGGAACCAGCAATTAGCATAATGGCTATGTCGCTGGACTCCCATGTAGTCAACGGCAGTTCATGTCCCGGACCTGATGGCTTAAACCTCACGCAGGACGTGTGTGTGTGTGCGTACCCAAGATCCTGAGAGGAAAATGGAGGAGAAGAGATTCGACGTGACCATACCCCCTGCGGGGGTGATTTCTCGCTTTCTGTCTCTGTCTCTCTCTGTCTGCCTGCGAGCGCACGTGCCCTATAGCGAAAACCTCTCCAAAAAAAAAAAAAAAAAAAAAAAAGAAAGAAAAGAAAGAAAAGAAAAGAAAAGTAAAAGAAAAAGAGAAAAGATTGTGCCAAAATACACAGTTAAATGCCAGCTGGGCATATGGGGATAGAATCCAAGAAAATTGAGTCAGTGATAATGTCAGTGAAGAAAAGTAAACAGTTATAATCCTGGAGTAAGAGATAAAGAGAAAGGGAAAGTCTCCCTAATAACTACAAATTCAGTCTAGGTTGCATTTGCTGCATCCAGCTCCAGTTTAACACTGCCATCACTTTCTGTTCCTATGTTTCTATGTACCTAAAGAAAAATAATTTGAAGATAAAAGTTTAAAGGATTACTATATAGTGCAGAGTGTCTATTTTGGCTTTAGAAGCCTGAGTTCTAATCCCAAGTTTGGTCCTGATTAACTTGTGGCCTTGAGTAAGTCCCTTCTCTCTCAGTGCCCTATCTACAACTTACAGAGTTTGGAATGTTTCTTAACCTTTTGTAGCATCATAGACCTCTGAAAATCTGGTGAAGTCTGTGAATGCAGATGCCACAATTTAGCATGTAATTCCAAGCAACTCATGAATTCCTAGGCTAAGAATTCTGTATGACAGCTAAGGATGCTTTGAACTCTGAGTCTGTGGTTCTGTGATCTGGGCATGAAGCCAAGATCCTCTTGCCCCTTCTGGAAGAAGAGGTGGAGGAGGAGGAATTTGTCTTCCAAATATATCCCTAGGCCTACACTTCAAGTTGCTTTTGGCTTTAACCCATGACACTCTGAGGCCGTGGCAAACTCTTGTTTCCCCACAAAGTCTGAAACTGAGTAATGAAGGAAAAGGCAAGGTGCCAGTGCTTCCTTGTAAATTCAATGACCCAAATTCCCTTCCTCGGGTCTCTTGGAACCCAGCGAAAATTAAAGGAGAGCGTCTGATGGGGCCAGCAGATGGTGTAGCAGTTATGTTGCTGGACTCCCACATGACCGAACATGGTTCAAATCCCAGACTCAGTGGCTTGAAACTCATGCTGGGTGTGTATGCACATACACCCAAGATCTCCATGGAGGAGAAGATATTACAACACGGTCATTCCCCCTAGGGGGTGATTTCTCACTTTCCTTTTCACTGTCTCTGTCTCTCTCCCTCTCTCTCTGGTGAGCACACATGCTTTAAGGAAAAAAACCTCTGAATTTTTTTTCTTTAAAGGAGAACCTCTGGCCCAGGCAATAATTGATTCCAGGAAGACTGGTTTATATTGCTGTTTGGCAAGATTTCCCAAGACCATACCATCCGATGGTGGCTATGTGCATGTACAGGGGCTTAGACAGGGCCTTGCTTTAATGGGAGTATAGGTATAGGGGCCTGCTGGTAACATGTCCAAGGGAAGGCCTATCAGGTGTAGGGAGTGCCTGAATCTAAGCTGAATGATAGTGACCTTTAAAGACAAGCAGAGCACAGACTTGCTTGCTCGGGCCAATGCTGAAACAACAGCAGAGGTTAAAACAAACTATGCTTTAGTCAAAAAAGGCCAGGGGTAGTTTATTTAGAACCATGGGCATGCAAGATGTTCCACAGCTACAGTCAATAATAGAAGACATCTGACTTTACCTTCCACTTCTCTTTTCCCTATTTCCCTATAAAGAATAAACTTGGGAATAGCTTGCGGCTACAGTGTTCTCCATCAGAGATACCAGGACTATCTGATCTCTGCTTTTCTGTAGCTTTGTGTGCGTGTTTTTTCTAAATCCACACTGCTCCCACTTGGGGTTCACCCCCTCCACTTCACTGGGCCTGGGTAGATGGCAAGCAATGTGGATGAATTAATGAACAAATACCTGAGTACAGGAGACCAATAAAGGATGAGGTGAGTGGACATTCCTGAATGTAGGCTTAGAATCAATATATTTAGGTAAGGAGTGAATTATAGTCTAGTGTAAAACATGGGGACACAGTTGTCTAAAGAAAGAGATAAGTATATCCAAGAGACAAGGGAGGAAGACCAAGTGTAAAACATGGGGACACAGTTGTCTAAAGAAAGAGATAAGTATATCCAAGAGACAAGGTAGGATGACCACCGTCTTCTCTCTGTCTCTGGCTGTCTCTCTCTCTCTCTTTAAATTTACATTTAAAAAATTTTTTTCAAGCACCGGGACCAGGAGTTAGCGTAATGGCTATGTCACTGGACTCCCACATAGTCTACTGCGGTTTGAGTCTTGGACCTGGTGGCTTAAACTCATGCCAGGCGTGTGTGCATGCGTGCCCATGATCCCAAGAGGAGAATGGAACAGAAAGGATTGTGGCATGGTCATCCCCCACTGGGGGATGATTTCTGGCTTTCTGTCTCTCTGTCTTTCTGGTGAGCACACATGCCCTGTAGCAAAAACCTCTCAAAATAAATAAATAAATAAATAAATAAATAAATAAAATTTTTCAAGCACCTCTCCTTAGCTTGGGCCTTTTCTTTCACTTGTTAATTTCAGAAGCAATTTTAAAGCTGAGGTATGTCCTGGCATGTTCGGTTTTCACTTTTTACTCTTTTTTGGTAGTATTTTTCCTACTTTATTCCTTTTTGCTTATATTTTGTAACCTTACTTTCTTACTCTAAGCTTCACTCTCCACACACTTAATGTCTAGATAGGCCTAGGTGCACAGTAACCAAGCATCTTAATACTTTTAGAGTCACTGAAATTCTCAATGCTTATTGAACCTCCTGCTTTAATGAAGAAATTTCTTTTTATAAATCTGAACTCCTAATCTTACTGTTTATACCACATTGCTAAAAGCACTGTGGAGGAGAGATTTTATCACAGAATAACCAGAAACAACTGCAGAGGCTCAAGAAACCTGAGAAACCAAAACAAAATCTCTCCCCTAAGGGAAAAAAACAATCCCTTATCATCCACGGACAGTACAGTAGAATTCATGGAAATGTCTGACAGAGACTTCAGAATATTCATAGTGACAAAACTAAATGAGTTGCAAGAGCTGAGAGATAAGAAACTGCAGAGGATTCAAGAGAAAAGAGACAAGTTCCAGGAGGTGTAGAAGTTCTTTCATGATCTGAAAGAGAAAATATGCAGCATAAAAAAGAATCAGATGGAGCTATTAGAGATGAAGGCTGCCATTCAGGAAATCAAAACCTCCCTCGAAAGTATTAAAAACAGATTAGTCCATGCAGAAAATTGAATCTTGGATATTGAAGGTAAAACCTCTGATCTAGAAAAAACAACCAAAAAACTGAGAAAATAACCAAAAAACAATGAGAATACTATATGAGAAATACTAGACAGCATTAAGCGACCAAACACTCAGATAATCGATATCCCAGAAAGTTAGGAAACTAATAAGGGCATTGATAATTTATTCCATGAAATCTTGGAAGAAAACTTTCCAAATCTAAAGAGGCATTCGAATATCCAGACCCAAGAAATACAAAGGACCCCTAATAGAATCAACCCAAGAACATGTTCTCCAAGGCACATCATAGTCAGACTGGTCAAGTCTACAAAGAAAGACAAAATACTAAAATTGGCAAGAGAGAAATGTCAGGTTACTTATAAAGGGTATCCCATCAGGCTAACCTCAGATTGCTCATCAGAAACAATGCGAGCAAGGAAAGAATGGGAACATATATTCAAAGCGTTAAGTGAAAAACAGTTTCAACCAAGAATACTATAACCGGCAAGATTATCTTTCATATGGAAAGAAGGAATAACAACATTCTCAGATAATAAACAAGACCTGAAAGAATTTGCCGGTAGCAGACCCTCTCTTCAAGAAGTTCTGAAAGGAGTACTCGACCAGGAAAACTAAAGACACATACAGAAATCAGAGAACATAAGGCAACCAAGAAAACGACCAATTTAATTCTAGGGACAAAAAATATTAATAACAACACTGCATGTTAACTTTCAGGATTTAAACAGTAATATTGGACCACAGCCACACTGCATATTCAACAGAGGAGAGTTTGAACATATGACTGAACTGGCGAAATAGAATTTTAGTTTGTTGAGTAAAACATTACTGATTTTTTTTACTATGCTTT
>NW_006199981.1:233671-234673 GCF_000334495.1 Tupaia belangeri chinensis | reverse complement strand
CAACAGAAGCTCTTAGAAAGATGGCCTGGCACCATAAATAGTACTGCCTGGCAGAGAGGATTAGAGAAGATATATGAAATAATTTATAAAATAAAATAACCTGGACTTTTCCAGCCCAGCAATGTAACCAGTAGAGATTGCAAAAAAACAACCATACCAGAGGATTATCTTGAGAAAGACTTTGAAGGAAGAAAAAGAGACTGTTCTTTGGTAGCAGATGGTATATCACAGAATACTTGGTAGACAGGGCTAAATTGAGAAGGTTTATGTATGACTAGTGTGCTGGGCATTTGCTTTTCAACAATTTGAGTAGTTGACATGTAAATATTTTCTCAAAAATATTTAAAACCATACTGTTTTTGTTGTTATAGAGTCACAAAATTATGACATATTTTGAACATTATCTTTGAAATTCAGTATTTTGAAATTTTGAAAGTTGTTTATAAACTGTCAAGAACTATGGAGTATGAGCTAATAAATAAATAAATAAATGAAAGTAAAAGAAGATTATTGTAAAAAAGAAAATAAAGAATGAGATAAGTATGTCCAAAACTTGTTTTGTATGTTAAACACTAGGGGCAATAAAGTTAGTATCAAGCAGTTATATCAATTCCTGACTTTGTGCAGGAAACATGCCCCTGGTTCCCAGAATAGGGAATATTATAGATAATGAGAACTGGAACAGGGTTGAACAAATTAGAGAATGATATACAATAGAGAGACCAAATAGGATTCCCATTTTTGCTTTCTCCTTGTGGAATTTAATTAAGGAGTGTTTGGGGCGAGACCCTCTGGAAGAGCCAGGAGGTTGCTTGGTAGTGTGATTAAAAGATACCTCAGAGAGGGACCAGCAGTTAGCATAATGGCTATGTCGCTGGACTCCCACATAGTCGACCACGGTTTGAGCCCCGGACCCGGAGGCTTAAACTCACACTGGGCACATGTGCGTGAGTGCCCAAGATCCCGAGAGGAGAATGGAGGAGAAGGGATTGTGGGATTGTG
>NW_006199981.1:229469-233592 GCF_000334495.1 Tupaia belangeri chinensis | reverse complement strand
CAAAAACCTCTCAAAAAAAAAAAAAAAAAAAAAGGATACCTCTCAGAGAGAGATACTTATATGTTGCCTGGAGAGCCAGAAGTTGGTCCTGAAATAGGGATTATCAAAGTGGCAGCAGACAGTGAAAGTGACAGATCTAGATAGACTTGAGATTGTGTTTACTGACCAACTTAAGTTAAACAAGGACAAGGGGGCCACAGCCCCTTGGCCACTGCTCATCTTTTAGAGCTCCCATAGGGAGGAGTACATAAGGAAAGAAAAATTTTCTTTTAACCTGTCTTCAGAGAGTGTTATATGGTGCAGCGGAGAGGGGAAGTCATCTTGGGATTTAAATTAATATGTCCAGTCATGGAGGTTCCAAATCCTAATAAGTCAGGACAAATAATACACCAACATGGGATCAAGTCCTTTAAAGTTCTAAAAGAATTAAAATTGCTTGCATGCAGTATAGTCCTGTGGCATCATATCCAATAGCTGTATTAGAAGCAACTACTCAGTCAGCACTTCTGCCTAATGATTGGCAAGTATTAGGCAAGGCATGGTTGACTGGAGGTAATTATCTTTTATGGAAGGCAGATTGATTTGAGGAAGGCAAATTGAAACTAACAACTTGTAGTACCTAACATGTTAGAAGTACTAACAGGGACAGGTAACTTCTCTGATATTGTTAATCTGCTTGGATACTCCCTACAACATATCAGCAAATAAATATAATCTGCTTGAGATGTTGAAGGAAACTTCCAGGAAAAGACAGAGGGTCAGGTAACTTGTCAAGGATCTTAGTGAGCCGTACCAAGATTTTGTATCACGTTTGGCACAAGTCATAAAGGAAATTATTTCTGACCCAGGAATGGGACAAATTTTGTTAAAACAATGGGCTTTTGAAAATGCTAATGCTCCCTGTAGGGCTGCCATTACCCCGTATCAGATGAAGTATAAGGTAACTGATTATATTAAACTAAGTCAGGATATTGAAAGCTCACAAATTCAGGGTATGACTCTGATTGCTGCCTTTATGAAAATAATCCAAAACAAATCGAAAGGTAACTTCTTTAACTGCAGCACGACAGGAAACTTTGCTCAGGGCTTTCTTGTGCCCAAACAATCAGGGATTTCTGTTGCTAAAATGCAAAGGAGCCCAGTACAAGCACTGAGAATATGCTCCCAGTGCCAGAGAAGCAAACATTGGCTAATGAATGCAGATCCAGAACAAATATAGATGGAAAGCCTCTTCCACCCTCAGGAAGTGGGAAGCAGGGCCAGCCCTGATCCTACCAAATAGTAGTGGCAGCTGCCGTGTCTCTTTTGACACCATCCAACCAGAGGTCTGGGCAGAGGATATTTGCCAGCCACAAACAGTCAGAGATCTTTATGAGTCAACCTCATGTAGTGTAGGACTGAACCTCAGTCCCACCTTCAGGTGAGTATTAACACCTAGTATAGGTCCACAGGTGATTCCTACTGGAGCTTAAGGGCCTTTGTCACAAGGCATGTTGGGGTTAAATTTTCACAAAATAGTATGTCATTAAAATGATTGATAGTGACCCCAGGGGTAATAAATGCAGACTATTGAGGTGAGATCAAGTTTATAGGTCCAGCTTCTCAAGTTATTCAGATTCTTGAATCTGAATGTGTAGCAGAAGGTTTCAATTAGATTAGAGTCCTTATAAACATTAAATTATTTTCAAAAGGTATTAGGGAACATGAATTGGCTGTGAATCAGTTTAAAAATAACCAGTGGTCAGCTGTGACCACCTTTTGACATCCTAAAAGGAGATCTGCATCCTGCTTCTCCTCAGGAGCTTACCCCAGAAGGAAGGATAGCTCTTGACTTAGTAGAAATAGCCATTCAAAATGCCTGTTTGCCATAGTTGAACAAAGACTTGCCTATAACTATCGTAAACTTCCCAACCTCACACACACTCCCTGGGGCCATTTTAACCTCAGGATGGTCCTTGAATGGAAACATCTTCAATCATCTCCTACGTGGTCTCTTGCACCATTTCCTATAGCAGTGGCTGTGTATATCATAAAAGGAAGAAGACGTACTATCCAACTATTAGGACATGAACCTCAATCTATCATAGTTCTTTTAACCAAAGAACAACACTATGGCAATTAGATCTTGATTGAAAAATAGCTTTTGCTAACTTTCCTAGACAGGGTGATTGCCATTACCCTTCAGATCCTATCGTATAGTTTGCCTGTACTATTTCTTTTGTTTTTGCCAAAGTAGATTCACCTAAGCCTATCTCAAATACTATAGTGGTATTTACTGATGGATCTAGAAACAGGCATGCATCATATTGGTAACAAAACAAAAGGGAAGTTATATATTACCCATCTTGCTCTACACAGCAGGCAGAATTTTACACTGTGAAATCTGTCTTAACAGACTTCACACTAAATACAGGTACAAGACAAGGATGCCCACTTTCTCCACTCCTTTTCTATATAGTACTGGAAGTCGATGCCAACGCAATCAGAAAACAGGAAAAAATAAAAGGAATTCAAATAGGAAAAGAAGATGAGAAACTCTATTTGCAAATGAAATGACTATATACATAAAAGACCCAATGGTTTCCATGAAAAAATTTCTGGAAGTAATACATGAATACAGTAAAGTTGCACGATACAAAATTAATATCCAGAAATCTATAGCATTTCTATATACGAACAACAGGCAGACTGAGACAGAACTGGAAAAAGTTATTCCATTTACCATAGCCAAAAAAAGTATAAGATACTTAGGGATTAATCTAACTAAAGAAGTTAGAGACGTCCACGAGGAAAACTATGAGAAGATAAAAAAAGAAATTGAAAATGACACAAAAAAAAGTGGAAGGACATCCCATGTTCCTGGATTGGAAGAATTAATATAATCAAAATGGCAATTCTATGCAAATTAATCTACATACATAATGCAATGCCAATCAAAGTACCAGACACATTCTTCACAGATTTAGGAAAGACAATCATAAAGTTTGTCTGGAATCATAAAAGACCCCGTATTGCCAAAGCAATTCTGCACAAGAAGGGTGGAGTGGGCAACATCTCACTCCCTGACCCAAAAATATACTACAAAGCTGTGGTAATCAAAACAGCATGGTACTGGCACAGAGACAGACAGGTGGACCAATGGAATAGAATAGAGTCCCCAGAAATAAATTCCCAAACATACAGTCAACTGATTTTCGACAAGGGGTACCAGTCAATCCAGTGGGAAAAGGAAAAACTCTTCAACAAATGATTCTGGAAAAACTGGATTTCCACCTGCAGAAAGATGAATCTGAACCCCTACCTCTCACCTCTAACAAAAATCAAGTCAAGGTGGATCAAAGATCTAAATCTAAGACCTCAAACTATAAAACTGCTCCTGGAAAACACTGGGGAAACTCTGGGAGACATAGGGTAGTCAAAGACTTCTTAAATAAGACCCCCAAATTACACTCAATAATCCCAAAGATAGACAAGTGGGATTACATCAGACTAAGAAGTTCTGCATGGCAAAAAACATAGTAACTAGTGTGAATAGACAGCCCTCAGAATGGGAAAATATTTTCGTAAACTATGTGTCAAATAAGGGACTGATAACCAGAATTCACAAGGAACTCAAGCAGCTGTTCTGAAAAAAAAAAGAAAAAAAAAAAAAAAAAAAAAGGCGGAATGAACCTGTTCTCAGAGGCAGGCACTGAGCCCAAACAGACCCCACACAAGTCGTTCTTTCTAAATAAGGTGGAGAAATTCTTATAGGCAAAGCTGAAACTGGCCCCAGAGATTAAGAACTGCCATGGGGTCAACAGGTGGTGTGGTGGTTAAGGCACTCCTCCATGGCTGAATGCAGTTCAAGTCCTGCACCTGGTAGTTTGCTTTCTCACTTTCCCTCTTTCTCTCTGTGTCTCTGGTGAATGCATGTGACCTGTATTGAATTTTTAAATATAATACTAATAATTATAAATAAAATTAAATAATTCCTATTTAAAATTTAAAAAGATTTTGTCATGCAGAAGGTGTAGATGTTGGGGGGAGGTGGGAGCCGAGCTGCCTTGGCAGCTCCTGACAGAGGAAATGACTCAGAATTGTCTGGTCTGCTCTGGGAGCATGGCCAGGCCTTGTGGCTGGG
>NW_006199981.1:209556-229205 GCF_000334495.1 Tupaia belangeri chinensis | reverse complement strand
TATATAGATGTAAATACCAGATATAGTGTGTGTGGAAGAGGAGGGTCTGAGGAAGGACATTTAGATGAAAAATAGGGAGGCAAAGCATTAATGGCACAAAGAAATGTGGTATTATCTGTTGAAAATATTTTGTAGTTTTATCTACTGTACTAGGGAGAAATGTTCACCTGTTGAAATATCCATTTTGATGTACTTTCCAGTTAAAAAGAGACAGAGGGCAAGTAAGAAATCATCCCCCTAGAGAACAGTCACCTTGCAATCCCTTCTCCTCCATTCTCCTGTTGATATTTTGGATAGGCATGCACACATTTCTGACATGATTTTCAAGCTGCCAAGTCTGGGACTTGAAGAGTGGTCAGCCATGTGGGAGCCCAGCACCTAAACCATAAGGCTGCCTGCTGATCTTTGTTTATAGTACTTTTAACTTGATAATAAAATAAAAAGATTTCACATTCATTCAAACATGTAATAGACTTTGAAATATTAAAAAACCAGTCATAGTTTACTGCAACAGACTGATTCGTCCTTGTAGATAATGATTAAAAAGGGATACTGTGTAGCAGTAGCATTAACAAAATAGTGTGATATTTGTTGTCATTGAAATAAACTGTCTTTGCACTCTTTGGAAACAAACAAACAAACAAACAAACAGACTTCCCACATCAGGCTGTAAATATCTATCAGCACTTTTTATGTAGTCTCAGTTATTCAAAATATTGAAACCAGTATTCTTGGTAACATAGCACAGGACTGTCTTTTTCACGTTTTTCTACAAATCCAAACTGTATTGCAAAAACAGCAACTCCCACTCTTCAATGGTCACATAAGAGCTCCTTCTAATCTTCCAGGAGTCTTACTTTTGGAAAACACCAAGCCAATGGTCAGTTTATGGCTGTTATCTCAGAAACTCCTGAAGATCAGGCTAAACATGTAATTACACATTGTCTTGAAGCAATAGCAGTAGTGGGAAAACCAAGACGTAAAAAACAAACAATGGCCCAGCTTATATTAAAGCTTTTTAACAGTTTTGTGACACTCCATATTCTTCATGCTGCAGGCATACCTTACAATTCTCAAGGTCAAGCAATAGCAGAAAGGGCCAACCAGCATTTAAAAACACAATTAGACAAACAAAAAGGAGGAGACAAGGTAATCTGTATAACTCTTCCCTCTAAACTTTCTCTTGCCTTGTATAATTTAAATTTTTTGAATTTCACATCAGAGGATCTCACAGATGTGGAAATTCATTACCAAGAGATAGAAAAAGCTAAACCTCGAAATGCAAAAGGAAAGATAAAAGTTCAGGAGAGTGGAAAGGACCTGACTTGATATTAGAATGGGGTCGAGGGTGTGCTTTTATTTTTCCTGAATTATCACAGAAACCATTGTGGGTTCCAACTTGACTTGTGAGACCAATGGACAATGGAACAACTAGAGGAAAAGCTGATGAAACAGATGTGACAGAGGATGCAAGACCTGAATCTGGAGGAAGTTCCCAAAAAGATGTAAAAGAGAGGAATAATGGTGAGATCAACAGAGACAGTACTACCCCTACATGGGGACAAAGGAAAGCTTTTTCTGAGAAAGTTAAATAGTTGGTAAAAGACCAGGGAAAATCAGTTATGACTCCACTGCTATTTCTGGCAATGATGAATTAACTAACCTTGCAAGTCAGTGTCTCCCCCAGTATATAAAAAAATAAAGCTGATTGAGTCTGTGTCCCAGATCTCCCTGTGTTAGACTTGGTTACCTGGAGGGGTCCAGAAATTATTCACAAATGATTCATATCAACTAGGGAGGATTCCTGCTGATGGCTTCAACAATCAGTGGGTAAGATTTAATTATTCAGCTGTTACTGATTCACCCCTATGTGTCCTTCTACTATACAATATTCTGGCATGCAGATAGTTTTCTAGTGATACAGCATTGTTTATATATCAGTGACAATTTTTAGCCCAGGGTGTGATGATCTGGGACTTTAAGTATTACAGTAAATTCACAATCAGCTAGTCTGACCAAGCAGATTTTTTTAAGAGATATTTTTGCTATAGGGTGCATTTGCTCACCAGAGAAACAGAGAGACAGAAAGCAAGAAATCTCCCTCCTCCCTGGGAGGGGAATGGCTACACCACAATTCCTTCTTCTCCGTTCTCCTCCCAAGATCTTGAGCATGAATGCACACGCGCCCTGAGTTTAAGCTGCCTGGTCTGGGATTTGAACCATGGTTGACCGTGGGAGATCAGCAATGTAATCATTATGCCATCTGCTGGTCCCTGACAAAACAGATTTTTAGGCTAAGAACAGTGATCTTTGGAGTTCTTACTGCAACCGCTCTAATTGAACAGGTGGTCCCAATACAACTATGATTCAAAATGTCCTGCTTTATATTGGCATATCTCTAACACTTTTGCCATATAATGACATATTTTGGAACTGGACTTCAATGCAAAACCACCTTCATGGTGTATAGTCTTCTATCAGTATTTAAAGGTCTTCACAAAGAAACCATAGAGATGCAAAATAGATAGTTTCTGCCTTCATTTATCCCCTCAGATTTAACCACCAGAATTTCAGATTAATTCAAGGGCACTAATCCTTACAATTTCCTTCACCACTCTTTATGGTATTTCTTGGGAATTGTGTCAATAATCTTGCTACTAGTCTGCACATTTGAAAACTCACTGCAACAGCCATCTGGCTCCACAGACTCCGCTTAGAAAAAGAAAAGGGGGAAGATAAAGGGAGTGGTTGAATATGAGCTGTATAATGGTGCCTTTAAAGACGTGCAGAGCACAGACTCGTTCACTTGGGCAGATGCTGCACAGCTGGCAAAGGTTAAAGGAAACTGTTTTAGCCAGAGAAGACCAGGTGGAGCTTATTTAGAACCACACGATGCAAGATGCTCCACAGGCGCAGTCAATAATAGAAGACACTTGGTTTTACTTTCTGTTTCCTCCTCTCCCATTGCCCTATAAAAGAACGTACCTGGGAATGGCTCTGGGCTACAACATTCTCCATCAGAGATACCAGGACTGTCTGATCCCTGCTGCCCGATCCCTACTTTTCTCTATTTGTGTGTCTTTTCTAAGCTCACAGTCACTCCCACTTGGGGCTTGTTTCCCTCCCATCATCACCATCCCACTTCATTGGGCCAGGGCAATCAGGTGCTTGGATTTTCCCCAGAGCTTCTGTTATAAGGCAAGTTCTAAAAGGAGGATGGGTGAGAGAGAAGAATAGTATTACCAGCCCATTCTGAAGTCAGCCTGAGCATAGGTCAACTTTGGATCTTGAAAGCATTATCACTGATTCTAATGAAGTCCATGGCCCCTCTTTTTCTGCTTCTTGGCAATATTTCCTTGGATCTCTGAAACAGAGCTCCCCTATTGTGATTCTGATTAGGAAGTGGCAGTTTTTTTCAGTTTATAGGAGAGGTTTTTACTATAGGGCACATGCGCTCACCAGAGAGACAGAGAGAAAGCGAAATGACACCCCCCCCGGGGGGGGGGATGGCCACACTGCAATCCCTTCTCCTCCATTCTCCTCTCAGGATCTTGGACATGCATACACACACATCTGGTGTGAGTTTAAGCCCCCAGATCTGGGACTTGAACCGTGGTCGACTACATGGGAGTCCAGCGACATAACCATTATGCCAACTGCTGGTCCCTTCATCAATCTATTAACCAGAAGGAAGGAAGGGAGCAGTCAGTCACAGTGGAGAGCCAGGCCTTCAACAGCAAGGAGGCACCATCTTTCCCAATACTGAAGCCGAGCTCATGTAGTCTTTTGGGTTCACACCTATATAGCCAACTGCTACTGAGTATCAAAAGCCTAGACGTTTCACAATTTTTTTTTTCAAATTCAATATATCCTGAGTTAACTCATCCTTTTCTCTTTTTAATCTGTTTTGTATCACTTTGAAGACTTTAAGTTACAAGTAACATAAACTTAAGTAAAATGGAATAAGTTATGGTAACTCCATATTGCTTTTACCCAGCAAATTCTCTGGAGATGCATTGTTCTGATGTTGGTCAAGTCAGTGGCTCCATGATATCAAGGGTTCAGATTCTTTCCACCATTTTGCTCCATTATCCTCAGCATTATCACTTATTCCACTCATGGTCAAAAGATGACTGCGGCAGTGTCAGACATTAAATTTTCATATAATAATGTCAAAAAGGATGAAATAATGCGAAAAAGTCCGTTTTTGGGAGAGAGGAAAGTTTCCTAGACTGTCTGCTCCATAAGAGACTTGCCCTCATGTGTCATTAGTAAAAATTGCACCATATGTTTATTCTTTAGCAATCAGGTTTGGATTCAGCAGCAAGGTAGCAGGAAAACAAACACACAAGTAAACAAACAAAAAAACCCTAATTACTTAAATATGATAAAATTGTACTTCTGTATAGAATCCAAGAGGCAGGCAGCCCAGGGCTGGCATGATAATTTCATGAAGTTATCAGTAGACCCAGAATCCTTCCACCATTCTATTCTGTCATTTTTAAGAAATTGTCCATATCTCCATGGATCCAGATGGTTGCTGGAGCCCCAGTCATGACATTCATGTTTGGTAAGGAAGATGGTGGAAACAAAAGATAAGACACACTGTATAATTTGAAGGAAGCTTCCTAGAAATTCCATATAACACTTGTACTTAAATCTCATTGGCTAGGCTTAGTGTCATTGCTCTACTGAGCTGCAAGAGAATATGATAACAACATGCCCAGTGAAAAACTGTCACTCTATTGCTAAGAAAAAAATGGACTGGAAATGGCAACCAGAAAAAACCTGCCACTCCCTAATCAATTACTTGCAAAGTAAAATAAAGTATAATGATTAATGTAGACAAGTGGTTCTCGACAGGGATGATTTTCTTCCCCCCTCAAACATTTTACAGTATCTGAAGACATTCTCAGTTAGTATAACTTGGAGACAGCGCTGCTACTGGCACCTTCTAGTAGAGGCCAAGCATGCTTCTAAACATCCTCCAGTGCACAGGACAAGCCTCACAACAGAGAATGATCTCACCCAATATGTCAGTAGTGCTCGAGGTTGACAAATTTTGGCTTAGATTTACCAAGATCCACCACATAACTATCCTCAGCCCTTGGGCTAAAAAAAAAAAAAAGTTTAGGCTCCTCTAGGCTTCCCTATGTCATTGAATGGCACAATAATATGTCCAGCTTCCCAGCTTAAAAATTTGAGGATCATCCTTTCTCTGCTTAAAACTCTATGGTGACTTCAATTACTATCAGGATAAAGATTAAAACCCTTAATGTGAGAATCAATTAGGTCATCAGAAAAGTCATGATGCATTTTTTTCATATAAAAACATGTCATAACATTTCTGATGACCCAATACATGGCTGGTCCCAACCAGCTTTGTATCACACCATTCTCCCCCATCATTCCCACCACCTTGCTCTCTGTGGTCCAGCCATACTGAACTTTTCAGTTTCTCAAATGTACAACATAGTCTTTCCTACCTCTCCTCCTGTGCCTTGTACTCAGCTCCTGTTGTCATAAATTGATTGCATTAATGGTCCAAATCATTCATCCTCTTCTTTATGCCCATTGGCATGTGACATTGTAGTGTCCTTCCACTCTGATTCTGGGCCCAACCATGTGATTTTCTTCAGTCAATGGAAGGTTGACATAAATGACAGTGTGTCAATTCTGAACTGGATATTAAGAAATAATGTGTGTGTGTGTTCCCATCCTTGTAACCAGTCAGGATAAGCCCAGCCTATATGAGCAGAAGCATGACTTACCTACAGATACCTGAGTCAAAAATATGTTATCTTTATATAGCATTGAGCTTTGTGATTATTATGCAGTATTAGTGTGGTGGTAGTTGACTGATAAACCCCTTGATCCACTATTACTCAGATTTTGTTCATTCTGATAAAGCGATGTTGGTCAAGTCAGTGGCTCCATGATATTAAGGGTCTATCTATTCTACTAACTCAGTTGTGACCATCTATTTTCAGACCTATACTGTTCCAGCCAATTCTCTACATTGGTGCCATAACTACCATCAAAGAAACAAAAGAATAACCAAAATCTTATGTAACTTTTCTACTTAAAACCATTCAATGGTTCTTCATTGCCCCAAGGATAAGTTCCATACCTCTTATACTGGCATTGCAGTCTTCCTTTTTCTTTCACTATACTTTTAAAAACTCATTTATTCTGTCCTCCCTAGTATCCTCTGATCACAAGACATAAACATCATCTCATCTGTACTTTCAGGATCTAGGCCTTCACTCTTACTTCTATTCTCTTTCTTCTCTCCATTTGGGTAAAATACTGTTTAGCTTGCTAGGCAGAATACAAATACCAGTTCTTCTATGCAGCCTACCCTGATTCCCTTCATTTCCTCCCAGATGGGAGATATCATGACATTCCTTTGCACTCCTTTTGTTGTTGTTCAACTTCTAGTTTAATTTTTTTTAATTCTTGTTCTTTTATATATTCAATCACATTATTTAGCTTACAAAATATTCCAACATGTGTACATGTCTCCCTATTCCAGTTTATAGTACTATAAAATAATCAACAGATAATACCACATTTCTTTGTCCCATTAATGCTTTGCCTCTCTATTTTTCTTCTAAATGTCCTTCTTCAGACTCTACTCTTTTGTCCACACTATATCTGATATTCACAACCATTTACTGTACTTCTATATCCTTTAGTCAATCTGATTCAGTCATAGAGTGCGGGCACTCAGTATATATTAAATGGAGACATACAATGACTCTCCTTCATAGCCCGGCTTACTTCACTCAGCAGTAAATCTTCCATATTCATCCACTTTCTGTCAAAAGGCAAGGTCTTGTTGTTTTTTTTATGGCTGAATAGTATACCATAGAGTATATGTGCTACAGTTTTTCAATCCATTCATCGGTTCGTGGGCATTTGGGTTGGTTCCATGTCATAGCAATTTGTGAATAATGCTGCAACAAACATCAATGTGTAAGATATTTTCCAATTAAGAATTCTTCTGTCCTTTGGGTAGATACAAAGGAGTGGGATTGCTGGATCATATGGTAGTTCTATTTGTAGATTTTTGAGGAATATTCAAATTGTTCTCCACAGTGGCTGGGTGATTTTACATTCCCACGAGCAGTGTAAGAGAGTTCCCCTTTTACCACACCGCCGCCAACACTTATCATTTTTTTTTTAATCTTAGTCATTCTTACTGGGATTAGTTGGTATCTTATTGTTGTTTTGATATGCATGTCCCTTACAATGAGGGATGTTGAGCATTTTTTCATAAGACTTTTGGCTACTCCTAAATCATCCTGAGAGAGTGGTTTTCTCGACTCATTCTCCCATCTTTTAGTAGGGTTGATCATCTTTTTTCAGGACAGCTGCTTGAGTTCCTTGTGTATTCTGTTTAACAGTCCCTTATCTGATGCATAGTTACATAAATATTTTCACATTTTGAGGGCTGTCCATTCAAATGAATTACTGTATCTATTGCCATGCAAACACTTTATAGTCTGATGTAATCCCACTTGTCTATCTTGGGGATTATCGACTGTGCTTTGGGTGTCTTATTTAAAAAGACTTTGCCTACCTCAGTGTCTCCCAGAGTTTCCACAGTGTTTGCCAAGAGCAGTTTTAAAGTCTGAGGTCCTAGGTTTAAATCTTTGATCCACGCTGACTTGATTTTTGCCAGTGTGAGAGGTAGGGATTCAGATTCATCTTTCTGCAGGTGGAAATCCAGTTATTCCAGCACCATTGTTGAAGAGATTTCACTTTTCCCAATGGATTGACTGGTACCCCCTGTCAAAAATCAGTTGCCTGTATGTTTGGGAATTTATTTCTGGGGACTCTATTCTATTCCATTGGTCCACCTGTCTGTTTCTTTGCCAGTTCCATGCTGTTTTGATTACCATAGCTTTGTATTATATTTCTGGATCTGGCAGTGAGATGCCGCCCACTCCACTCTTCTTGTTTTGGCAATATGGGGTCTCTTATGATTCCACACAAACTTTATGATTGTCTTTCCTAGATCTGTAAAAATGTTTCTGTTACTTTGATTGGCATTGTATTAAATATGTAGATTAATTCAGGTAGAATTGCCATTTTTATTATATCGAAAATTCTTCCAATCCAGGAACACAGGATGTCCTTACCTTTGTTTATGTCATTTTCAATTTCTTTTTTTAGCTTCTCATAATTTTCTTTGTGGAGGTCATTAACTTCTTTGATTAGATTTATTCCTAAGTATCTTATACATTTTGTGGCTAGGATAAATGGAATAATTTTCAGTTCTAACTCAGTCTGCCTGTTGTTCATATATAGAAATGCTATAGATTTCTGTATGCTGATTTTGTATCTTGCAACTTTACTGTATTCATGTATTACTTCCAGGAATTTTTTTCATGGAAACCATTGGGACTTCTATAAATACAATCAAGTCATCTGCAAATAGAGAGAGTTTCACCTCTTCTTTTCGTATTGGAATGCCTTTAATTTTTTCCTCTTTTCTGATTGCATTGGTGAGGACTTCCAGTACTATATTGAAAAGGAGTGGAGAATGTGGACATCCGTGTCTTGTGGACATTTTTAGTGGAAAAGCTTTCAGCTTTTCTCCATTCAGGATAATGTTCGCTGTGGGTTTTTTATAGACAGCTTTTATTCTGTTGAGAAATGACCTTTATATGAAGATTTTGCTGAGAGTCTTGATCATGAAGGGCTATGGTATCTTATCAATTGCTTTTTCTGCATAAATTCATTTTTTTTTCTTTTTTCCTGTTAATATGGTGCACTATATGTATGGTTTTGCATATGTTAAACCAACCTTGCATTCTTGGAATAAAGCCTACCTGATCATGATGTATAATCTTTTTTATAAGTTGTTGGATATGATTTGCTGGTATCTTGTTGAAAATCTTTGCATCTATATTCATTAGAGATATTGGTCTATAGTTTTCCTTCCTTATCCTGTCTTTATCAGTTTTAAGGATAGGTTGATAGAGGCTTCAAAGAATGAATTAGGGAGAGATTCACTCTTTTAGATATTTGGAAATAACTTGAGCAAAATGGGGGTTAACTATTCTTTGAAAGTTTTGTAGAATTCAGAGGTGAAGCCATCAGGGCCAGGGCTTTTCTTTGTTGGGAGGTAATTTTTTACTGATCCAACCTCCTGGCTTCTTATGGGCCTATTCAGACTTTCTATATTCTCGTGGCTTGATCTTGATCGATTTTATATGTCCAGGAATTTGTCCATCTCATCCAGATTGTTTTTTTTCTTTTTTTTTTTTTGGAGAGGTTTTTTGCTATAGGGTGCGTGCACTCGCCAGACACAGAGAGAGAGACAGAGAGACAGAAAGCGAGAAATCACCCCCTGGGGGAGTGGCCACGCTGCAATCCCTTCTCCTCTGTTCTCCTCTTGGGATCTTGGGCACGCACACACACGCGCCTGGCGTGAGTTTTAAGCCACCAGGTCCGGGACTCGAACCACAGTCGACTACGTGGGAGTTCAGCGACATAGCCATTACGCTAACTGCTGGTCCCCAGATTGTTTTGTTTCTTGGCATACAGTTGTTCATAGTATCCTCTAATAATGTATTATATTTCTACTATGTCTGTTGTTATATTGCCTGCTTCACTGCAGATTTGATTCACCTGATTTCTCTCTTCTTAATAAGTCTCGCTAGTGGTGTATCGATTTTGTTTATCTTTTCAAATAATCTCCTTTTACTTTAATTTATTTTCTGTACAGGTCATTTATTTTCTAGTTCATTTATTTCTGCTCATATCTTTATTATTTTCTTTCTCCTGGAATTTTTTTTTTTTTTTTTTTTTTGCTGTTGCTTTCCAGTTCTCTGAGGCATGATGTTAGATGATCCATTTGCCTTCTTTCTGTCTTCCTCTTATCTGCGCTAATTGCTATGAACTTTCCTCTTATGATTGCTTTAGCAGTGTCCTGAAGATTATTGAAAATTGTGTCCTTCATTGTCATTGACTTCCATGAGTCTTTTGATCTCGTACTTTATTTCTTCTATAGTTTTGAAGTCATTCAATAGTATGTTATTTAGTTTTCACGTATTTGAGTATTTTTACTAGTATTTGAGTATTTTTACTAGTAGTATTTTTACTAGATCTAGTTTAATTCTATCATGGTCAGAAAGGATGCTGGTTATAGTTTCTTTGCCCTTGGATCTGTAGGGGCTTGCCTTGTGCCCAATCATGTGGTCAATCTTCGAAAAGGTTCCATATGGGGGTGAGAAAAAAGTGTATCTTGTGATTTTTGGGTGTAGAGTTCTATAGATGTCTGTTAAGTCCATTGTGTTGATGCTATCAATTAGAGCCTTTATCTCTTCACTTACTTTTTGTCTATATGATCTGTCCAGAGGGGATAGTGTTGTGTTGAGGTCTCCAACAATTAGTGTGTTGCAGTCTATCCTTTTAGATCTAACAGTCTTTTCTCCACATATTTGGGTGCTCCTGTGTTAGGTGCATAGATATTTATAAGTTTTATATCCACTTTTTTTTTTTTTTTTTTTGAGAGGTTTTCGCTATAGGGCGCGTGCACTCGCCAGACAGACAGACAGAAAGTGAGAAATCACCCCCCGGGGGGATAGTCACACCACAATCCCTTCTCCTCCATTCTCCTCTCGGGATCTTGGGCAAGCACACACACGCACCTGGCATGAGTTTTAAGCCATCGGGTCCGAGACGCGAACCACGGTCGACTACGTGGAAGTCCAACGACATAGCCATTATGCTAACTGCTGGTTCCCTAAGTGTTATATCTTCTTGATGAACTGACCCTTTTACTACAATATAGTGCTCTTCTTTGTCTCTTTGAACAGTTTTTTTTTAAAGGCTATTTTGTCAGAAATTAGTATCACAACTCCAGCTCATTTTGGTTCTCCTTTACATGGAAAACTATGTATAACTTTATCCATGAGGTGAATTTCCTGTAGGCAAAAAATGGAGGGATTTTTTTTAAACCATGCAGCCAGTCTGTGTCTCTTGATTGGAGAATTTAATCCATTAACATTCAATGTTACTATCAATATTACTGGACTTTTCCCAACATTTAAGTTGGCCATTATCTTGGTTGCCTTTTATTCCTTTATTTCTGACTGTTCATTCTTTAGTTTTCCTGGAACGATATTCTCTTCAGGCTTTCTTGAAGAGCTGGTCTGGAGTTGACAAATTCTTTCAGAATTTGTTTGAGAATATTTTAATCTTTTTTTCCCATATGAAGGATACTCTTGCAGAATATACTAATCTTGGTTGAAATTGTTTCTCTCTTAACACTTTCAATGTCTTCCCATTCTTTCTTTGCTTGCATTATTTCAGTTGAGAGGTTGGCCTGATGGGATGACCTTTTTAATTCACTTGTCATTTCTTTCTTGCCAGTTTTAGTATCTTGTCTTTATCTGTGGTCTTTGCCATTCTGCCTAAGATATGCATTGGGAAAGATCTTCTGGGAGTGGATTCTATTTGAGATCCTTTGTATTTCTTGGGTCTGGACGTTTGAGTGCCTCTCTAGACTTGGGAAATTTTCTTCCAGGATTTTATGGAATAGATTTTCCATGCCCTTATTGGTTTCCTCACCTTCTAGGATACCAATTATTTGGATGTTTTGGCATCTAATGGAATCTAGTATTTCTCATATATTATCCTTGTGGGGTATTTTTTTTGTTATTTTCTCTACTTCTTGGTGAGTTTTTCTAGGTCAGAGATTTTATCTTCTATGTTGGAGATTCGATATTCATCATGGTCTAATCAACTTTTAATCCTTTCAAGAGAGTTTTTGATTTCCTGTATTACAGACTTCATCTCTCACAATTCCATCTGATTCTTTCTTAGAGTGTCCTTTTCTTTTTCATATCGTGGAAGGACTTCCTAATCTCCTGTAGTTCATTGTCTCTTTTCTGTTCCAACTCATAGAATTTTTGCCACCATGAATGTTCTAAATTCTTTCTCTGACATTTTGGTAACATCTGTTTTTTCAAGAAATGGAGGGGAGTTGTTGTCTTCTTTTGATGGAGACATATTTCCTGCTTTATTCAGACCAGAGGGTCCTCTTCTGTTTCTAGCCATTGGGAGATACATACACATTTGAATACCTTTTTTAAGAATGCTTCTTCAACTAGGAGCAAGGGTGTTTCCCTTTTGCTGTGGACTGATGTGTGCCGAAATCTCTCTTCTGCTACTTTTAGCAATGTCGTCTTGGGAGAGTATTCTATTCAGGTGTCTGAAGAACAGAATCTCCTTTTTCATAGGTGGTTCAGTAAAAGGGAGGATCCCAGGGAGCCTTACAAGACTAGGGTATTTCAGAACTATGATTCTAGACCTGTCTATTTCCTCTAGGAGGGTGGAGGATGAGAAGGTGCAGATAATATTAGAGTGAAGAAAGTATGAAAGACAATAAAGAAAAAGTCGTGCACTGCTATGGGGAAGTAGATGGAACTGGGATGCTGCTGGCGAGCAAGTGGAGGCCAGTCCTGTGGAAGGACTAGGCAATGAAATGGGGGAAGCTAGCTGGAGCTTGGTGGGGTAGGGCTAGTGGTGACCCCACATCAGAATCCCTTGCTGGCCATGAGGCAGTAGATGGAACTGGGACACTGCTGGCAAGCAAGGGGAGGCCTGTCTTGCTGAAGGACTGAGCAATGGGATGGAAGAAGCAAGCTGGAGCTGGGTGGGGTTAGGGCTAGTGGTGGCCCTGCCTCAGAGTCCCTTGCTGGCCACGGGGCAGTAGAAGGAAGTGGGATGCTGCTGGCTAGCAAGCGGAGGCCAGTGTCCCTTCCTTTGCACTTCTATGAGGAGCTATTTAGCCTATACTTCCTTCATCCTGGAGTTACAATTAGTTCCTTAAGCCATCACCTGCCCCACATTCTGTGAACTTCCTTATCTGATATTTTCCAACCTCCTTCTTATTCCCATGCCCTCCCTCATACCTAAAAAAGAACCTAGCACAAAGTAGGTGCTCATTAATGAGTAGTACCATGATAGAATTCTCTAATTTTATGTCCTGAATGCTAGCTCTATCAGGTGTTATAGTAAAGGTAATCGTATTCTCCAAATTGCCCCCATTCCCCTATCTTCACATTTACAGTCATAAATATCAATAAAAATTAATTAGGAGTAATGATCTCTCCCTTTGAAACTGATAGAACATCTGGGAGGGGGAAGAACATAATTAATATGTAACCTGTATGTTCCCACCCATGTATCTACCTGTGTTAAGGTAATTAGCATTTTGTTGTAGATGGGGTAAGGCATGAGCTGGCCCTATGGTCCACTGGTTGAGAGAGCCAGATTCGACATTACCAACTCCATAGTTCAAATCCTGGCTTCAATTACTTGAGAAATAAGCCAGGCATGTGTGCATGCATGCTCATAATCCTGAAAGAAAGAAGAAATG
This sequence comes from Tupaia belangeri chinensis, assembly GCF_000334495.1. Classification (NCBI taxonomy): domain Eukaryota; kingdom Metazoa; phylum Chordata; class Mammalia; order Scandentia; family Tupaiidae; genus Tupaia; species Tupaia belangeri. Next base: position 215,806 of record NW_006199981.1, on the reverse strand, counting down.
GAGAAGGGATTGTAAAGTGACCACACCTTCTTGAGGGGATGCTTCCTACCTTTCCAGCTCTCTGTCTCTTTCTAGTGAGTACACGTGTCTTCTGGCAATAAAAATAAAGATAGAGGTGAGGCAGAGATGCTGTGTAGGGTTATACAGGACAAACACTGCAAGTCTAAGAGATACCCCTCAACTAGGCTAGACATAGATACAACCTACACAACTGGGATGGGGACTAGAGATAGTGATTCTAAAATACAAAGCTCAAGAGAGAGGACAGCTAGAGAGTACTGGAGAATCAAGACAAGAAAGGAGAAGTGAAGCAAAAAGGGATGAGAATGAAAAGCAATGTATAATAAAAACCAGGGGCTAGAGGTTGTATCCAATTTTAACATTTCTTCTAGTGTATGAGCCTTCATTCTGCGGCAATTTTTGGATATAAACATCATGATTCAGGATAGGGTTGCCTTGGTGAAAGTAAACACGTATTTATTTTGTGGGCGGTCTGTCTGCTAAGCCACTGATGCCAATGCCTTTTCTTACATACCCAACTTTATGCTTCAAGGCATTTCCAAATACCTCTTACTCTGTGTCTCAATTCCGTAGCTCATCACTGATCTTCTGTATAATCTTGGATTTGTCCTTTCTCCCCTCTAGAAATTTGAGTCCCCATTTATAGCATAAGAAGAATTGATAACACATTTTACAAGAGATCAGCTCCAGAACATCATTAATCTATGATTCCATAACTGTATGGTATGTTTGTGAATGTGAGTACAGTATATATATATGTGTATGAACTTAAGTATGTCCCTGCCACCTTGGGCTTGTATTTGAGCCCAGGTGATATCTTAAGGCTCTTTCAATTTATTTTAATTTAAATAAGTTTTCTAGGGGACATGTGCACTCACCAGGGAGAGAAAGAGAGAGAGAGAGAGAGAAATGCACCCCCTATGGGGTGTGACCAAGCTACAATCACTTCTCCTCCATCTCTCTCTCCTTTGTGGATTTTAGTCATGCACACACATATTCCCAGCATAATTTTCCAAGCTGCTGGGACCAGTACTCAAAATGTGGGATGGGTTATGTGGTATCCAGCCACCTTAGCATCTACACTACAGGCTGGCCCAAGGTCCTTCCAATTTTTAATATCATGATACCACAATTTTCTAGTCCAAATAAACCTAAACATTCTTCTCTAAGTCAGATCCTAGGGTTCCTTCTTTAATTATTTCTGTACCTTTGTTCTCCTCCTATGCATTCTCTCTGTAGCTCAAGAATGGTTCCCTTATTTCAAGTCTCATAAAGAAAAATAAAGATTCTCAGACCTGGCCCCAGAGCTAGGAATTCATGTTGCTATCTGGCCATCCCCCACTCAGTTCCAAAGATGTACAAAAATGCCAGCTTATTGATGTGGTTTCCCACTGTTAAGAGTTTTATTTTCCCAGTTGTCTTGAGAAATAAAATCCTCCAAATAAACCCCACTTAAATTTATAATAAATGTGATTTAAGTGTGAAAATTATCTCCCTCTCAGGCTGGGAAAAGTACACTAATCTCTCTAAAGGAAAAATACCTTCATTAACCAGGACATCTCTCAGACTCTTTAAGGCCAGGGCCTTGCCCTGGGAGTGGCACTCAGAGAAATACAGAGGCTGAGAAACTAGGATGAGCTCACAGTTTGCCACAGGCCTCCTGGGCGGGGTCGGGGGTGGGGGTAGGCACAGAACTTCAGGGATCTTTAAGCCTCTAGGTTATTATCTTAGAGACCCCTCTGCCTTTGTGCTGGGCAGTCTCTCTTTTATACCAGACAAATAAGATCTATCCTTTTTGTAATGGTCCCTGGATATCCATCCAACTGTTTATGCCAGAATTAGCAGAGTTGTGAGGATTCTTCAAGATCATCACATCTAGCAGACTTGTTGCAGAGATGGGGAGATTGGGGTCCAGAGGAAAAAAATGGCTTATCCAAGGTCATAAATGAGTCAGTAGCAAAGCCAGAGTCTTCCCAGCCTCTGGAAGAGTAGCAACCACATCATAGTTTGATTTTATAAGTTCTCTATACCTAATTCTTTGCCTTTGATTGTTTAATACTGTAAGTCACCTTTTTCAGAATCTTCAGTTCATGTAAGTACCCAAATTTTGTATTTAAGTGGAAAAGCAACAGAGAAGGAAGGCCTACTCCTTCCTTCAGTCTGGTTCAAAGCACTTGCCAAAAACATATGATTTTCTTTCAGATCTTGGTTATCTGACAACATAAGCCTATTAACAGCCTTTGGCATCCTTTTATGAAGCTCTGGCTGAGTTCCTTGCCTTTTTTGTCTACAATCAGGGACAGTTGTCCTATATTTTCTAGAGACAGGAGCTGCTGTAGGTCCTGAAAACTCTTCCTCTCCCCAAGAAACATCTCTAAGAACAGCCTCATTGAAAAATAATGGCATGGGATGTGTCATCTCTGGAGATCTTGTTAACTTAACCTCTTCCACTCTGATTCCTGTGTTCTCCAACACCCACCCTTACTATCATCCTCCTCTGCTGACAGCTAGTCCATTGCATTCTAGCAGCTATATGTTGTCATAAATACAGCAAGGCATCTGGACATATATTTTTGGACACTATGAAAGAGAGCATAAATTGAAATTCTGTAAAAGTGATGTTTATTTGGCAGAACCAGGGCAGGAAAAATCTGATGATGTCCATTGTTACATTTCATATTTGTTCATTGTCCATTCATTTATTACTAAGTGTTCTATAAAATATTCTAGGAATAAAGGGATAAGTGACAGACTCTTAGCCTTAAGGATTTCCTACATTAATGGAAAAAACAAGTATGACATTATAATATACAGCAATCAGTGTCAGATCAAGGCTATGTACAAAGTGTTGAGTTAACCTAAGTGTGTTTCTAATTTTGCTTAGGGGACTCAAGGAGCATTTCACAAAAATAGGTAATTTTAGAGTGATTTTTGGAAGGATGAATAGGAGTTTACCAATAGAAAAGATCAGAAAGTATGCTCTATAGAGGACTACCATTTTAAAAAACCTGTGTTGAATTGTAATAGCTAATGTTTATTGAAAACTTACTATATGTCAGGTACTTTATACTATTTTCTTTTACATATAATTACTGTACATCTTTAAATCATACAAAATGAACTTTCCAGGCATGAGTATACTGTCTATTAGTTCAGTCAAAGATATTACCATACACATTATCAACAGATAATATTCAATTTTTGTATCCATTAAAAGTTTTGCTTTTTCCCTCCTTGATTCCCTCCCCTCTTACCCCCGCCAATTATCCATCCTTCTCCCACAGTTTCTAGTACCTACAGTTGCTTTCCTGCTTTTATGCATTAGCTCATTTAATCCTGATAATAACTCAATGAGGAAGATAATATAATTTCCCCTCTTACAAATGGGTAACTGAGGCAAAGAAAAGTTAGATGACTTACCCATGGTTTTCTTAACTAGAAAATAGAGACAGCAGAATTTGTACTCAGGCAGCTGGACTTTAGAACTGAAGTACCTAATCACTACATGAAGTACCTCTTTCAGGTGCCACTGAGAAACAACTTGACTGTCATGTAGATTTGGAGGGTATAGGGATACAGAGGGTGAGAATGGCAAGAAGCAGGTCAGAGAAGTCATAATAAAAGATCCATGTGGAGGCACAGCAAGGAGCCCTTGGAATGCAGAAGACATTTCTATTAACTACGACTCTCAGGCACAAATTCAGATACACGTTATAGACCCCATTTCCTTACCTCCATGTAAACCATTACCATCATCTCCCAGGTTGGCAATAGACCCAGAAGTGTTCAGAGAAATGGGAGATCAGCTTTTAATCTCTAATTACTCATGGCCACTGCTTATTATGAAGTCCAGCCAATGGACTATGAATCAGATAGGATGAACACTATACCTCAGGAGACTGGGTCCTGGACAACCCAAATTTTGGTCTTAGATTGCAAAAGTTTGTGAGGTCCAACAGTGGTGGTACTTACAATTTGGAATAGAGCTGGGAGGGTAGAGACAGTCCGGCCACAAAACCCAGCTTTGTATATTTGACCATGTTAATCAGTTTTTCTTTTCTCATTTTTCTTTCCTCCTTTGCTCTGTTTTTAATATTTCATAAAACTATTTGTGAACTGGTGCAAAGACTGTAAATAAACAGAAAAGATGTGTGGCACACACCGTTTGTCCTTATCCTAAGTTCATTCTCCTCTTCCTATGCAACAGAACTCCAATTTTATTTTGGACGGAAGCATGTCCAGCTGAAAAAACTCCAACTTTCTGTGTTCCTTGCCTTGTGCAGGGGTGGTTAGATCACCCAGTTCTGGCCAAGAAGATGTAAGCAGAAGTCACTGTGTGGGGATTTTAAGGAAAGTTTTCTTTCTTTTTTCTAAATTCTACTGTCTTTTCTTGTTTCTTTCTTTCTTTTTTTTTTTTTTTTTTTTTTTTATCAGAGAATGAGCTCCTTGGCACATTACTTTTGCTATTTTGTTCTCTTCTTCTTGAAATGCAGACTTGATGCCTGGAGCTACTGATACTACTGTCTTATAGATAGATAACCTATACCATGAAGACAACACCCCTGAGATGGAATTTAAAGAGTAGGGGTACAGTGGGGTCCACTGAGAAAGAAGTTATCCTGAGGAAGGAGCTGTAGGCAGCCATTCTTTTCCTCCTGAAGGTTGTATATTTCATGATCCTTTTTGTTCAAACCTGGGAAATTCTCTATGGTAATTAAATCAGAATAGCTGCTCCCTTTCAACTGGTGGCAATGTAAACCCAAGTCTTCAAGGAAAAGTGAAACCCAGAAGAGAAAATAAGGGCATCTGATATTATCTGTACCTTCCCTCTTGTGTTTTTTTTTTTTTTTTTTTTTGAGAGGCTTTTGACTATAGGGCGCGGAAAATTTGTGGTCCCCCTGTTTTTGTTTTTTTTTTTTTTTTTTTTTTTTTTTTTAAGTGTGCAAATGTATTGATTTAATGCCAATAAGCAAGGCAAAGCAAAGTGATAGACTCATGCTTCTTTATGGACTCAGGACAATGGTATATTTAGCTATAATTTCCCCATGTAAACTTGAAAAACATTCATATAGCATAAACATCCTCACATATAACAGATGGATGATGAACACACACATAGTTTGACCAAGGCAAAGCATACATTGAAAATTGTGTAGAGTTGTTTATATTTTAACTTCAACATGCTTGCTCTATTTAGAAGTTATTATCTATAGAATATCACAATAGTTTCTATTTTCAGATATTACAGAGAAAGTATATTCGATTGTTTATAACCATTAAATTAGAAAATACCTCTATGCCACATATTAACATAAAAATAACTTGCTAGTTTATTGTAAAATTTAAACAAGTTATTTAAAAATTGCTTTAGAATTATAATTATTGATATGCACTTTTCTTTTTTCTTTTTTTATTAATTAATTTATTTATTTTCATTTCATTTTCTTCCATACATTCAATCACATTATTATTTGTCTTACAAAATGGATATTTCAACAGGTGAACACCTCTCCCCAGCACCGTCGATAAAACCACAAAGATCTTCAACATATAATACCACACCTCTCTGTGCCATTAATGCTTTTCCTCCCTGCCCCTCCCCCAAATGTCCTTCCTCAGACCCTCTTTCACACACACTATATTTGGTATTTACATCTATATACTGTGTTCTATATCCTTTAGACAATTAGTTTCAGTCATAGAGTGCAGACACACAGTATATATTAAGTGGGGACATACAATGCCTCTCTTTCATAGCATGGCTTGCTTCACTCAGCAGTAAGTCTTCCATATTCATCCACTTCCTGTCAAAAGCCAGGATTTTGTTGTTTTTTATGGATGAATAGTATTCCATTGGATATATGTGCCACAGTTTTTCTAACCATTCATCAGTTCGTGGGCATTTGGGTTGGTTCCATGACTTAGCAATCGTGAAAAGTGCTGCAATAATCGATGTGCAAGCACTTTTCCGATAAAGTATTCTGCTGTCTTTGGGTAGATACCAAGGAGTGGGATTGCTGGATCATATGGTAGTTCTATTTGTAGATTTTTGAGGAATCTCCAAATTGTTCTCCACAGTGGTTGGACCAATTTACATTCCCACCAGCAGTGTAAGAGAGTTCCCTTTTCACCACACCCCCACCAGCACTTATCATTTTTTTTGTTTTTATAATCTTAGACATTCTGACTGTGGTTAGGTGATATCTCATTGTTGTTTTGATCTGCATTT
>NW_006199981.1:205614-205875 GCF_000334495.1 Tupaia belangeri chinensis | reverse complement strand
CCATTGTCTTAGTTGCCTTTTACTCCTTTGTTTCTGGCTGTTACTTCTTTAGTTTTCCTGGAACAGTACTTTCCTCAGGGTTTCTTGGAGAGCTGGTCTGGTGTTGGCAAATTCTTTCAGGTCTTGTTTGTCTGAGAAGATTTTAATCTTTTTTTCCCATATGAAAGATAATCTAGCAGGATACAATAATCTTGGTTGAAATTGTTTCTCTCTTAACACTTTCAATACATCTTCCCATTCTTTCCTTGCTTGCATTGTTTC
>NW_006199981.1:199019-205546 GCF_000334495.1 Tupaia belangeri chinensis | reverse complement strand
CTTGCATTGTTTCCGTTGAGAAGTCCGGTGTTAGCCTGATGGGGTGACCTTTGTATGTCACTTGTCGTCTCTCTCTTGCCAGTTTTAGTACCTTATCTTTATCTGTGGTCTTAGCCAGTCGGGCTACGATATGCCTTGGGGAAGATCTTCTTGGGTTGATTCTATTTGGGGTTCTTTGTATTTCCTGGGTCTGGATGCTTGAGTGCCTCTGTATACTTGGAAAACTTTCTTCTAAGATTTCATGGAATAGGTTTCCCATGCCCTTATTAGTTTCTTCATCTTCTGGGATACCAATTATTCGGATGTTAGGACGTCTAATGGAATCTAGTATTTCTCATATGTTATCCTCATGTTTTTTTGTTATTTTCTCTATCTTTTTGGTGGTCTTCTCTAGGTCTGAAGTTTTATCTTCTACATCAGAGATTCAATCTTCAGCATTGTCTAATCGACTTTTAATAATTTTGAGTTTTTGATTTATTTCATTACAGACTTCACCTCTAGTAGTTCCATCTTATTCTTTCTTAGCGTGTCCATTTCTTCCTACATATCATGAAGGGATTTTCTCATCTCCTGTAGTTCATTATCACTTTTCTGTTCAGGCTCATAGTATTTGCTCAACATGAATGTTCTGAATTCTATCTCAGACATTTTGGTAATGTCCTCTATTTTTTCAAGAAAAGGAAGGGAGTTACTGTGTTCTTTTGAAGATATATTTCCTACTTTATTCTTTCCTGAATTTCTTCTTCAACTTCTAGCCATTGGGAGAAGTGTTCCCTTTCAAATACCTTTGAAGAGAACATTTCCTCCAATAGGAGCCATAGTGTTTCCTTTTGGCTGCGGAATGAAGACTGCCAAAATCTCTCTTCTATTGTTTTTGGCAATGGGATCAAAGGAAAAGTATTCCCTTCAGCAGTACAAAGAAAAATATTTCCTTCTTCACAGGTGGTTCAGAAAAAGGGATGATCTCAGAGAGTATTAAAATACTAGAATTTTTCAAAACTGTAATTCTAGACCAATGTAAACTTCCAACAATGGTGGACACAAAGGGAATAAGGACCAGAGAAGTGGGAGGAAAATAAAAAAAAAAAAAGAAAGAAAGATAGAAATAAAGAAAAAGTTGGGCGCCACACACTAGCACGGCACGCGATTTCGTCAAGGGGCGAAAAACGGGAGTGGGTGTCTGTAGGTCTAAGGGCCTTCCTATGAGATAGTGAGAAAAGAGGAATTTACAAATGAAAGAAGAGAAGGGGAAAAAAAGTGTACCTGGCTGACAGACTGTAATCCAGCTTGGGATTCCTGGGTCAGGGTATACAAGGAGGAATCCTCCCTAGCAGTTCCTGACCCAGGGGGCGAAAAATGGGAGTGGGGTGTCTGTCGGTCTAATGGCCTTCTTATTAGATAGTGAGGAGAGAGAAATTTGCAAATGAAAGAAGAGGAGAAGGAGAAAAAAAGTGTACCAGGCTGACAAAGAGTTTTCTGGCTTGGGGGTCCTAGGTCTGGGGCTTCAAGGGGCAGTGCTCCCTAGCAGTTCCTGACCCAGGGGACAAAAATGGGAGTGGGGTGTCTGTAGGTCTAATGGCCTTCCTATGAGATAGTGAGACGAGAGGAATTTACAAATGAAAGAAGAGGAGAAGGAGAAAAAAAGGGTGACTGGCTCACAGAGGGTTTTATGGCTTGGGGATCCTGGGTCTGGGGCTTCAGGGGGCAGTCCTCTCTAGCAGTTCCTGACCCAGGGGGCGAAAAATGGGAGTGGGGTGTCTGTAGGTCTAATGGTCTTCCTATGAGAGAGTGAGAAGAGGAATTTACAAATGAGAGAAGAGGAGAGGTAGAAAAAAACAAGTGTACCTGGCTGACAGAGGGTTTTCTGGCTTGGGTGTCATGGGTCTGGTGCTTCAGAGAGGGCAGTTCTTCCTATCAGCTCCTGACCCAGGGGGCGAAAAAATGGGAGTGGGGTGTCAGTCGGTCTAATGGCCTTCCTATGAGATAGTGAGAAGATAGGAATTTACAAAAGAAAAAGAGGAGAAGGAAAATAAAAAGTGTACCTGGCTGACAGAAGGTTTTCTGGCTTGGGATTCCTGGGTCTGGGGCTTCAGGGGGCAGTCCTCTCTAGCAGTTCCTAACCCAGTGGGCACAAAATGTGAGTGGGGTGTCTGTAGGTCTATAGGCCATCCTATGAGATAGTGATAAGAGAGGAATTTACAAATGAAAGAAGAGGAGAAGGAGAAAAAAAGTGTACCTGGCTGATAGAGGGTTTTCTGGCTGGGGAGTCCTAGGTCTGGGGCTTCAGGGGGCAGTCCTCCCTAGCAGGTCCTGACCCAGGGGGCGAAAAATGGGAGTGGGGTGTCAGTAGGTCTAATGACCTTCTTATGACATAGTGAGAAGAGAGGAATTTACAAATGAAAGAAGAGGAGAAGGAGAAAAAAATAGTGTACCTGGCTGACAGAGGGTTTTCTGGTTTGGAGGTCCTGAGTCCTCAGGGTATACAAGGAGGAATCCTCCCTAGCAGTTCCTGACCCAGGGGGCGAAAAATGGGAGTGGGGTGTCTGTCGGTCTAATGGCCTTCTTATTAGATAGTGAGGAGAGAGAAATTTGCAAATGAAAGAAGAGGAGAAGGAGAAAAAAAGTGTACCAGGCTGACAAAGAGTTTTCTGGCTTGGGGGTCCTAGGTCTGGGGCTTCAAGGGGCAGTGCTCCCTAGCAGTTCCTGACCCAGGGGTGAAAAATGGGAGTGGGGTGTCTGTAGGTCTAATGGCCTTCCTATGAGAAAGTGAGAAGAGAGGAATTTACAATTGAAAGAAGAGTAGAATTAGAACACAAAAAGTGTACCTGGGTGACAGAGGGTTTTCTGGCTAGAGGGTCCTGGGACTGGGGCTTCAGGGGGCAGTCCTCCCTAGCAGTCCCTGGCTGACAGAGGATTTTCTGGGTTGGGGATCCTGGGTCTAGGGCTTCAGGGGGTAGCCCTCTCTCGCAGTTCCTGGCCCATGAGGCAAAAAATGGAAGTGGGGTGTCTGTAGGTCTAATGGCCTTTCTGGCTGACAGGGTTTTCTGCCTTGGGGGTCCTGGGTCTGGGGCTTCAGGGGGCAGTCTTTCCTCGCAGTTCCTGGCCCAGCGGGCAATAAATGGGAGAGGGGTGTCTGTAGGTCTAATGGCCTTCCTGGCTGACAGAGGGTTTTCTGGCTTGGGCATCCTGGGTCTGGGGCTTCAGGGGGCAGTCCTCCCTAGCAGTTCCTGGCCCAGGGGGCGAAAAATGGGAGTGGGGTCTTTTTTTTTCTTTACATTCAATCACTGTGTATCATTGCAGCATACCAAATGAATTTTCTTATCATGAATACACTGTATATTGGTTCAAAGATATTACTATATATATTATCAACAGATAATTTTCCATTTTTGTGTACCTTAAATATTTGCTTCTTTGTTTTCCCTCTTGATTCCCTACCTCTTACCCTCACCCACTTCCCTCCCTCCTCCCACAGTGTCTCCAGTATCCACAGCTGCTCTTCATGACTTTACACAATCCAATCTTTCAGTTTCTGCCAGAGTGCAGATTGAGTGTGTATATACAATGCCTCTCTTTTTTTTAAACAGTCAATTACTATTTCTAATTTGGCTTGTAAAAAGACTTCACCTATCATGAAATACTTCTCAGACCAATCCGGTTGAGAATACTATACATGTCATCATCAACAGGTAATAAGCCATATCTGTTTTCCACTGATGTCCTGCCTCTCTATTTGTTCTCTTGCTATCTTTCTCTATCCTCTTCTCTTCACCCCCTATTCCCCACTGTCTTATTCTCATTAAGTACTTTTATTGCTTTTATGTCCTCCAATATTTCACTCTCTATGATAGAGTGTGGATAGTCGGTATATATTAAGTGGATACATACAATATCATTCTTTCATAGCCTGGCTTACTATAATGCCTCTTTTTAATAGTCTGATTTGTTTCACTCAGCAGTAAATCGTCCATATTCATCCACTTTCTATCAAATTCCAGAGTCTCATTGTTTTTATGGCTCAGTAGTATTTCGTAGTGTATATGTGCCACACTTTTTCAATCCATTCCTCTGTTCAAGGACATTTGGGTTGGTTTTATATCTCAGCAATTGTGAATAATGCTGAAATAAACATGGATGTACATTTTTCTGACTGAGTGCATTCTTGTTCTTTGTGTAGATACCCAGGAGTGGAATTGCTGAATCATACGGTAATTTTATTTGTAGGTCTTTGAGGAATTTCCATATTATTCTCTACAGTGGCTGGACTAATTTATATTCCCACCAACAGTGTAGGAGAACTCTTTTTTTCCATGCCAGCACTTAACATTTTTTTCATTTTTTTTTAAATCTCAGCCATTCTGACTGCAGTTAGGTAACATCTCTTTGTGGTTTTGACTTGCCTCTCCCTTATGGTAAGTGATGTCAAGCATTTTATATATGCTTCTTGGTTGTTCATATGTCTTACTTAGACAGTTGTCTGCTCAGTTCATTTGCCCATCTTTTAACTGGGTTGATCTTTCCTTCTTTCTTTCTTTCTTTCTTTCTTTCTTTCTTTCTTTCTTTCTTTCTTTCTTCTTTCTTTCTTTCTTTCTCTTTCATCTTTCTCTTTCTCTCTTTCTTTCTTTCTTTTTCTTTTTATTTTCTGGGTGAACTGCTTGAGTTTCCTTGTGATCATTCCCTTATCTGAGACATAATTTGCAAACATATTCTCCCATTCCAAGAGGTTTTAATTCACTCTAATTATTGCTTCTTTTGCTGTGGAGAAGCTTTAAATGTGATGTAATCATCTGTCTATCTTTGGGATTATTGCCTGTGCTTTGGGAGTCTTATTTAAGAAGTCTTTGCCTACTCTGATGTCTCCCATAGTTTCCCTTGTATTTTCCACCAGTAGTTTTACAGTTTGAGATCTTAAATTTACATCTTCAATCCATTTTCATTTGATTTTTTGTTAGAGGTGAGAGATAGGGGTCCAGTTTCATCTTTCTTCAGGTGGATACCTAGTTTTTCCAGCAGCATTTGCTAAAGACATTTTCTTTTTTTCCACTGGGTTGACTTTGTTAAAAATCAGTTGGCTGTATGTTTTGAGGTTTATTTCTGGGTTCTCAATTCTGCTCCATTGGTCTACATGCCTGTTTTTGTGTCATACTATGCTGATTTGATTATCACACTTTGGTAATATATTATGGAGTCAGGGAGTGAGATACCTGACTCCTACTCCTCTCTTTTTCTTTTTTAAGGGTTATTAATTTAATTCCATTTGATGTTTAATTATTATTTTTTAATTTGACAAGAGAGAGACAGAGAGAGAGAGAGAAATAGAAAGGGAAAGCAAGAAGGCAAGCCACCAGGTCCGGGACTCTAACCTCGATTGGCCATGTGGGAATCCAGTACCTTTAACCACCATGCCACCTGCTGGTCCCCTACTTCACTTTTCATGTGCAGTATTACATTTATGATTCCAGATTAATTTGGGTAGAATTGAAATTTTGACTATATTAATCTTCCAATTATATTGTTTTAATTACAAATAAAATATTATCATATATAATTATAAATTATAATGATTTTTTTCAATCCAGGTACATGGAATGTCTTTTCATTTTTTGTGTCACTTAAAGTTTTTTTTAATTTTTTTATAGTTTTTCTTGTAGAGATCTTTGACTTCTTTGGTTCAGTTTATTTCTAGGTAACATACTTTTTCTGGTTATTGTAAATGGAATTTATTTCTTCATTTTTATCTCAGTCAATTCATTTTGGGTGTATAGAAATGATGTAGATTTGTGTTTGTTGGTTTTATATCCTGCCACTTTAGTGTATTCATTTATCACTTCCAAAAGGGATTTGTTGTTGTTGTTGTTGATTCTTCTGGATGTTCTATGTATATACTCATGTCATCTACAAATAGAGGTAATTTCACTTCTTGTTTCCTTATCTGAATGTCTTATTTTATTCACTTGTCTGATTGTATTGGCTAAGACTTCTAATAATATAAAAAGGAGTGGAGAAAATGGGCAGCATTGTCTGGTCCCACTTTTTAGTGGAAAAGCTTTCAGTATTTCCCCATTTAGTATAATGTTAGCTATGGGTTTTTCATAGATGGATTTTACTATGTTGAGAAATGCCCCTTCTATGCTGATTTTTCTGAGAATTATGAAGGGATTGTTGTATTTTGTTAAATGCTTTTCTGCATAGGTTTATATGATCATATGACTTTTATTTTTTATTTCTGTTAATATGGTATGTTACATTTATGAGTTTATGTATGTTGAACCACCCTAGTATCCCCGGAATAATACCTACCTGGTCCTAGGGTATAATCTTTTTCATATGTTGTTGAATATGGTTTGGTAGTACCTTGTTGAGAAGTTTTGTATCTATCCGTCAGAGATATTGTTCTGTAGTTTTTATGTTGTTATGTCCCTGTTTACTTTGGGGTAAGGTTGATGATGGCTTCATAAAATGAATTTGGAAGGGTTCCTTCATTTTGGATCTTTAGAAATAGTTTGAGTAGATTTTGTGCCACTTTA
>NW_006199981.1:194466-198908 GCF_000334495.1 Tupaia belangeri chinensis | reverse complement strand
TTTCCCTAATTTAATGCCTTTTACTTTATTCACTTTTCCGATTACATTGACTAGGACTTACCACACTATATTGAAAAGTAGCAGAGAAAGTAGGAAGCCTTGTCTTGTACCTGTTTTTAGTAGAAAAGCTTTCAGCTTTTCCACATTCAGTATGATGTTAGCCATAGGTTTTTCATACATTGCTTTAATTGTGCTGAGAAATGTCCTTTCTAGGCCAATTTTGCTGGGTCTCAATCATAAAGGGATGTTCTATTTTATTGTATTGAATGTTTTTTCTACATTGATTGATATGATCGTATTTGTTATATTTCTTTCTGTCAACATGGTGTATAATGTTTGTGATTTTGCATATGTTGAACCACCCTTGCCTCTCTGGAATAAAACCTACTTGGTTGGGACCAGCAGTTAGTGTAATGGCTATTTCACTGGGCTCCCACATAGTCGACCACGGTTCAAGTCCTGGACCAGGTGGCTTAAACTCTCCCGAGAAGAGAATGGAGGAGAAGGGATTGTGGTGTGGTCATCCACCCTGCGGGTGGTGGATTTCTTGATTTCTGTCTCTCTGTCTCTTTCTGGCTGGCTGGCGAGCGCACGTGCCCTACAGCAAAAACCTCTCAAAAAAAAAAAAAACTACTTGGTTGTGTTGTATACTCATTTTTATATGTTTTTGGATTTTGTTTACTAGTATTTTGCACAGAATTTTTGCATCTATATTAATCAGAAATATTGGTCTGCTGTTTTTCTTTCTTGTCATATCGTTATCTTTTGGGGGCCAGAGGTGATGGATGCTTCATAAAACAAATTTGCTCGCGTTCCTTCCTTTTAGATCTTTAGAAATAGTTTGAATAAAATGGAGGTTAACTCTTCTTTAAAAGTTTTGTCTTAAAAGATTTGTAGAGGGACCAGCAGTTGGTGTAATGGCTATGTCACTGGACTCCCATGTTGTCAACCACAGTTCGAGTTCCGGATCTGTTGGCTTAAACTCACGTGGGGCGTGTGTGCATGTATGCCCAAGATCCCGAGAGGAGACTAGAAGAGAAGGAATTGTGGTGTGGCCATACCCCCTGGTGGGGGTGAATTCTTGCTTTCTGTCTCTCTCTTTCTGGTGGGCACACACACCCTATAGCAAAAACCTCTCCAAAAAAAAAAAAAAAAGTTTTGTAGAATTCAGAAGTGGAGACATCAGGGCCTGGACTTTTCTTTATTGGGAGATTATTTATTACCGATTCAATTTCATTGCTTGTTAAGGGTCTCTTCAGGCTTTCTATGTCTTCCTGATCCATTCTTGGTAAATTATACATGTCCAGGAATTCGTCTATCTCATCCACGTTTTCTTGTTTGTTGGCATAGTCACTTGTAGTTATTTAATGATGTATTTTATTTCTATTATGTCTGTTGTAATATGACTGTTTCATTGAGAATTTGAATTATCAAGTTCCTTTCTCTCTTCTTCTTAAATAGTCTAGCTAATGATGTGTAGATTTTGTTTGTCTTCAAAGAGACAGCTTATTCATTTATTTCTTTATAGTTCATTTATTCTCTAATTTATTCTTTTTACTTTTTTAAATTTTATAAATTTAATCACTACACATTGCTTTGCTTCTAAGTTTAATTTACCCAACATGAATATGCTTAATACACCAGTCCAGGTGAGGATACAAAACACATTATCATCAACAGATAATAACATATTTCAGTGTCCTATAAATGTCTTGCCTCTCTAATTTCTCCTTAATTTCTTTCTTTACACTCTCTCCCTTCTGCCACCCTCTTCCAACATTGTCTTCAGAGTCTATAACAATTTTTAATGATTCTATGTCCTCTGAGCTCTCAGTTTCCACCATAGAGTGTGGACAGTTTGTATATGTTAAGTGGAGACACACAATGTCTCTCTTTCATAGCCTGGTTTGCTTCACTCAGCAGTAAATCTTCCATATTCATCCTCTTTTTATTTCCTTTTTTTTTTTTTTTTGGAGAAGTTTTTTGCTATAGGACATGTGCACTCGCCAGAAAGAGAGAGAGAAAGCGAGAAATCAACCCCCAGGGGGGATGGCCACGTTGCAATCCTTTCTCCTCCATTCTCCTCTCAGGATCATGGGCACGCACACACATGTGCCCGGCGTGTTTAAGCCACCAGGTCTGGGACTCGAACCACGGTCAACTACATGGGAGTCCAGTGACATAGCCATTATACTAACTGCTGGTCCTGATATTCATCCACTTTCTATCAAATGCCAGGTTCTTGTTTTTTATGGCTGAGTCATATTCCATAGAGTATATGTACCACACTTTTTCTATCCATTCACCTGTTTGTGGACATTTCGGTTTGTTCAAAGTCTTATCAATCATGAATAATGCCACAATAAACACAGATGTGCAAGCACTTTTCCAACTGAGCATTCTCCTATCCCTTGGGTAGATACCCAAGAGTGGAATTGCTGGATCATACAGTAGATCTATTTGTAGATCTTTAGGAAGCCTCCATATTGTTCTCCACAGTGGCTGGACCAATTTACATTCCCACCAGCAGTGTGGGTCAATTTACATTCCCACCAGCAGTGTAAAATTGTTCCCCCTTCACCATATCCCTGCCAGCATTTATCATTTATTGTTCTTTTCATCTTTGCCATTCTGACCAGGATTGGTAGCTCATTCTGATCTTGATCTGCATCTCCTTTACAATGTGGAATGTTGAGCATTTTTTCACATTTTTTGGTCGTTTTTAGGTTAATCATTGTTTTGTTGTTTGTTTTAGACAAGCTGAGTTCCCTGTGTATTCTGGTTATCAGTCCCTTATATGAGGCATAGTTTAAAAAAATCTTCCATTCCAGGGGTTGTTGATTCACACTACTTGCTGTATCTTTTGTCATGCAGAATCTTTTTACTCTGATGTAATCCCACTTGTCTATTTTTGGGATTATTGCCTATACTTTGGAGTTCTATTTAAGAAGTCTTTGCCTGCCCAAATGTCTCCCAGAGTTTCCCCAGTGTTTTCCACCAGTAGTTTTATACTTTGAAGTCTTAGGCTTAGATTTTTGACAAACTTTGTTGATTTTTGTTAATTGTGAGAGCTAGGGGTTCAGGTTCATCTTAATGGAGGTGAATACAGTTTTTCCAGCACCATTTGCTAAGGTTTTCCTTTTCCCACTGGGTTTAATGGTAGGGTTTTTATTTCTGGGGTACCTATTCTGTTTCATTGGTTCACATATCTATTTTTGTGCCAATACCAAGTTGTTTTGATTATCACTACTTTTTAATATATTTTGGAGTCAAGGAGTGAGATGTCACCACTCCACTCTTCTTGCACAGGATTGCTTTGGCAATGCAAGGTCTTTTATAATTCCAAATTCTATGATTGTCTTTTCTAGATCTGTGAAGAAAATCTTTTGTAATTTTATAGGGATTGTATTTTAAAACGTAGATTAATTTCTGTAGAAGTCAGTCAGTACAGAGACATTAATCTCCCCACTTCAACATTCCATATCTTTTGTTTTCCCCAATCATTATTTTTATTATTCTAATTATTTTTATAAAACAGTCAATTACTATTTCTCGTTTTGCTTGTCAACATACTTTGCCCATCATGAAATACTTCTCAGACCAATCCAGTTGAGAATACTATACATGTCATCATCAACAGTTAATAACCCCTATCTGTTTCTCACTAACGTCCTGTCTCTCTATTGTTCACTTGCTATCTTTCTCTATCCTCTTCTCTTCACTTACCCCATTCCACACTGTCCTATTCTCATTAAGTACCTTCACTGTGTTTATGTCCTCCGAATTTTTGCTCTCTATTATAGAGTGCGGATAGTCGGTATATATTGAGTGGATACATACAATATCTTTCTTTCATAGCCTGGCTTACTTCACTCAGCAATAGATCCTCCGTATCTGACCATTTTCTATCAAATTCCAGGGTCTTGTTATTTTTTATGGCTGGGTAGTATTCCATAGAGTATATATACCACACTTTTCCAATCCATTCATCAGTTTGTGGACATTTAGGTTGGTTCCATGTCTTGGCAATTGTGAATAATGCTACAATAAACATTGATGTGCAAGTGCTTTTCTGATTGAGCTAGAATTGTCAATTTTTAAAAATTAATTCTCCCAATCCAGGAACATGGGATGTCCTTTCTCTTTTTTGTGTCCATTTCTTTTTTTAAATTTTCATAGTTTTCCCTTCAGAGGTCTTTGACTTTCTTGGTTAGATTTATTCCTAGGTATCTTATACTTTTGTGGGTATAATAAACGGGATTACTTTTTCAATTCTGCCTGTTTCTTGTTTGTATATAGAAATGCTATGGATTTTTATAAATTGATTCTGTATCCTGCCACTTTATTCATTTATTACTTTGAGAATATTTTTGGATACCTTTGGGTCTTCTATGGATACAACTATGTCATTTGCAAATAGAGATAATTTCAAATATTCTTTC
>NW_006199981.1:183300-191783 GCF_000334495.1 Tupaia belangeri chinensis | reverse complement strand
TTTTATTTCATTCCTTTGTCTGATCTCATTGGCTAGGACTTTATTGAAAAGGAGTGGAGGAAGTGGGGGACTTTGTCTTGTACCAGTTTCCCTTGGTAAAGCTTTCAGCTTCTCCCCATTCAGTATAATGCTAGCGATATATTTTTCATAGATGGTTTTTATTATGATTTGAAATTATCCTTCTATACTAATTTTGCTAAGAGTCCTAATCATAAAGTGATGTATTTTGTCAAATGCTTTTTCTGCATCATTTGAAATTATCATATGATTTTTATCTTTCTATTTTTTTGTTAGTATGGTGTATTACATTTATGTTTTTGCATATGTTGAAACACATATGCACCTCTGGAATAAAGCCTACCTGGTCGTGATGAATAATCTTTTTATATGTTTTTGGATACAATTTGCTACTATTTTTTAAAAAAATACATTTCTTTTATACACTCAATCACCTATGTCACTTAGCTTGTAAAGTTAATATTCCAGCAAGAATACATTTCTTACCAGTGCAGTTGGGGATCCTATACATGTTATCATCAACAGATAACAACCTATTTCTTTGTCCCATAAATGTCTGGCCTCTCTACTTCTCTCTTTAATATCTTTCCTCAGACTTTTCTCCTTCTCCAACCCACTTCCCACACTGTATCTGGTATCTATAAACATTTTCTATGTTTTTATATCCTCTAGTTATTCTGTTTTGGCCTTAGAGTCAGTATATTTTAAGTGGAGACATACAATGGCTTTCTCCTTCATAGTTTGGTTTGTTTCATATTTATCCACTTTCTGTAAAAAGCCAGGGTCATTTTTTTTTGACTGAGTAGTATTCCATAGACTATATGTGTCACACTTTTTCAATCCATTCCTCTATTTGTGAGCATTTGGGTTGGTTCCATGTCTTAACAATTGTGAATAATGGTGCAATAAATATAGATTTACAAACACTTTTCTGACTAAACATTCTTCTGTCCTTTGAGTAGATACCAAGGAGAGGGATTGCTGGATCATATGATTGTTCTACTTATAGATCTATGAGAAATCTCCATATTGTTCTCCACAGTGGCTGGAACAATTTATATTCCTACCAACAGTGTAGGTGAGTTCCCCTTTCTCCACATCCCTGCCATCAATTATCATTTTTTGTTTTTTAAATCTTAGTCATTCTGACTGGGGTTAGGTGGTATCTCATTATGGTTTTGATCTGCATTTCCCTTATGATGAGGGATATTGAGCATTTTTTTAATATGCCTTTTGGCTATTCATATGTCTTCCTTAGAGTTATTTTTTCAGCTCATTCTCTCATCTTTTAATTGCATTGATCATCTTGTGTTGGAAAAGCCACTTGAATTCCCTGTGTATTCTGGTTATCAGTCTTTTATCTGAAGCATAGTTTGCAAAAATATTTTCCCATTCCGAGGGCTGCTGATTCACACTAATTACTGTGAATGAATTTCGGCCAGGCAGAAATTCTTAATCTGATGTAATCCCAATCGCCTATTTTTTGGATTATTGACTGCTTTACGGGTCTAATTCAAGAAGTCTTTGCCTACCCCAATGTCTCCCAGAGTTTCCTCAGTTTTTTACACCACTGGTTTTGTAGTTTGAGATCTTAGGTTTAAATCTTTGATCCACCTTAAGTTTATTTATGTCAGTTGTGAGAGTTATGGGTTTAGATAACTCTTTCTGCAGGTGGATATCCAGTTTTTCCAGCACCATTTGCTAGAGAGGTTTTTTCTCACTGGATTGACTGGTACTGTTTGTCAAAAATCTGTTGGCTATATATTTGGGAGTTTATTTCTGGGGTCTCTATTCTATTTCATTAGTCCACATGTATGTTTTTGTGCCAATACCATGCTGTTTTGATATGACAACTTTATAGTATATTTTGAGGTTAGGGTGTGAGATTACGCCAACTCCACTCCAATATTGTACAGGATTGCTTAGACAATATGATGTCTTGTATAATTTTGACAAAATTCTATTATTGCCTTTTCTAGATCTGTGAAGAATGTTTCTGGTGCTTTGATTGGGATTGCATTAAATATGTACATTAATATGGATAGAATTGCAATTTTGATTATATTAATTCTTCTGATCCAGGAACTTGGGATGTCCTTCCACATTTTTTGTGTCCTTTTCAATTTTTATTTTAGCTTCTCATAGTTTTCCTTGTGGAGGTTTTTGTCTTCTTTGGTTAGATTTATTCCTAGGTATCTTATACTTTTTGTGACTATGGTAAATGGAATTTCTTTCTTCAGTTCTATCTTATTCTGCCTGCTATTTGTTTTATATATATGCTAAAGAATTCTGTAGGTTGATTTTGTATCCTGCAACCTTACTGTATTCATTTATTACTTCCAAAAATTTTTGTGAATACCATTGTGTCTTCTATATATACAATCTATCATCTGAAAATAGAGATAATTTCACCTCTTCTTTTCCTATTTAAATGCCTTTTTATTGAATTCTCTTTTCTAATTGCATTGGTGAAGATTTCCAGTACTATATTGAAAAGGAATGGAGGGACCAGCAGTTGGCATAATGGCTATGTAGCTGGACTCCCACGTCGTAAACTACCGTTCAAGTCCTGCTTAAACTGACGCTGGGCACGTGCATGTGCATGCACAAGATCCTGAGAGGAGAATGGAGAAGTAGGGATTGCGGTGTGGTCATCCCCGCTGGGGGGTAATTTCTTGCTTTCTGTC
This sequence comes from Tupaia belangeri chinensis, assembly GCF_000334495.1. Classification (NCBI taxonomy): domain Eukaryota; kingdom Metazoa; phylum Chordata; class Mammalia; order Scandentia; family Tupaiidae; genus Tupaia; species Tupaia belangeri. The sequence goes on along the minus strand of NW_006199981.1, from coordinate 189,078 downwards.
TCTCTGTCTCTTTCTGTTTATCTGGCGAGCACACGCACCCTATATCAAATCCCTCTCTGGAAACAAAAACAGAAACAAGAACAAAGACAAACACAAACACAAACACAAAAACAAAAAGAGTGGAGAAAGTGGGTATCCTTGTCCTATAACAGTTTTTAGCAGAAAATCTTTCAATTTTTTTCTCATTCAGGATGATGTTATCTTTGGGATTGTCATAGTTTTTATTATGTTAAGAAATGACCCTTCAATGCCAATTTGGCTGAGCATTGATCATGAAGGGATGTTTTAAATTATCAAATGCTTTTTCTCCATCAATTGATATGGTCATACATTTTTATCTTTCTTTATGTTAATATGGTGTATTACATTTATGGTTTTGTGTATTCTGAACCATCCTTGCATCCCTGGAATAAAGCCTACCTGGTCATGATGTATAATCTTTTTAATATGTTGTTGGATATGATTTCTAGCATATTGTTGAGAATTTTTGCTTCTATATTAATCAGAGATAGTGGTCTATAATTTTCCTTCCTTGTCATGTCCTTGTTTGTTTTAAGGATAAGGGCGATGGATTCTTCTTAGAATGCATTTGGAAGAGTTCCATCCTTTTGGATCTTTAGAAATAATTTGTGTAGAATGGGGGTTAACTCTTCTTTAAAAGTTTTGCTGACGCCATCAGGACGAGGACTTTTCTTTGTTGGGTGATTATGTATTACTGATTAAATCTCCTTACTTGTTATGGGCTTATTCATACTTTCTACATCTCCCTTACTCAGTCTTGATAGATTATATGTGTCCAGGAAATTTTCCATATCATCCAGGTTTTCTTGTTTGTTGGTGTATAGTTGTTCATAGTATCCTCTAATGATGTTTTGTATTTCTATTATGTCTGTTGTTACATTACCTGCTCCATTGTGAACTTGATTTACCTAGTTCCTTTCTCTCTTCTTTTTAGTTAGTCTAGCCATTGATGTGTCAATTTTGTTTATTTTCTCTCTCTCTCTCTCTCTCTTTTTTCTTTTTTTTTGGAGAGGTTTACACTATAGGGCTCATGTGCTCGCCAGAAAGACAGAGAGAGAGACAGAGAGATAGAAATCACCCCCAGGGGGGATAGCCATGTCACAATCTCTTCTCCTCTATTCTCCTCTTGGGATCTTGGGCACACATGCACATGTACCCAGTGTGAGTTTAAGCCACCGGGTCCAGGACCTGAACCATGGTCGACTACATGGGAGTTCAGCCACATAGCCATTATGCTAACTGCTGGCCCCTGTTTATCTTTTCAAAGAACTAGATTTTACTTTCATTTATTTTATGTACTTTTTTTTCTATTTCATTTATTTCTGCTCTAATCTTTTTTTATTTCTTTTCTCCTGGAATTTTTTGATTTTTTTTGTTTTTGCTTTTCCAGTTCTCTGAGGCATGATATTTATCCAGTTACCTTCTTTCCATCTTCTTTTTATGTTAACTAATTGCAATAAACTTCCCTCTTATGACTGCTTTTTCAGTGTCCCGAAGATTATGGAAACTCATGTACTCATTATTATTGACTTCCATAAATCTTTTGATTTCAATATTTATTTCTTTAGTAGTTATGAAGTCATTCATTAGTAGGTTATTCAGCTTCCAGGTATTGGTTTATCTTGAGCATTTTTCCTGAAATTAATATCAAGTTTAATTCCATCATGGTTGTAGAAGATGCTGAATATATTTTCTATGCCTTTGAATGTGAAGAGGCTTGCTTTGTGCCCTAAAATGCTGTCAATATTTGAAAAGGTTCCAAGTGTGGATGAGAAAAAAGTATATCTCATGGTTTTGTGTGGAACACTCTATAGATGTCTGTTAAGTTCACTTGATTTATGATATCATTTAGATACTTTATCTCTTTGCTTATTTTTGTCTAGATGATCTGTCCAAAGGAGATACTGAGGTGTTGACATCCCCAAAAGTTAGTTTGGTGCAGTCTATCTCTCCTTTTAGATCTAACAATCTTTCCTTCATGTATTTTGGTGCCCCTGTGTTAGGTGCATAGATGTTTAGATGGGTTATATCTTCTTTATGGAGTAGTCCTTTTACTGCTATATTATGCCCTTCTTTGTCTCTTCATACAGTTTTCATTTTAAAGCCTATTTTGTTGGAAATTAGTATTGTGAATCCAGTTATTTTTGATTCCCATTTGCATGGAATACCTTTTTACAACTCTTCACTTTTAGTCTATGTATGTCTTTATCCATGAGATGTGTAATTTGTAGGCAACAGATAGAGGGTTTCTGGTTTTTTTGTTTTTTTTTTCCATTCAGCCAGTCTGTGTCTCTTGATTAGAGAATTTAATCCATTAACATTCAATATTATTATCAATATTTCTGGACTTGTCCCTACCTTTAAGTTGGCCATTTTCTGGGTTGTCTTTTATTCTCTTATTTCTGGCTGTTCATTTTTTAGTTTTCTTCGGACTCTCTTCAGAGCTTCTTAAAGACGTTGCCTGGTGTTGGCAAATTCTTTCAGGTTTTGCTTGTCTGTCTGAGATAATTTCAATCTTTTTTTTCCAATATGAAGGATAATCTTGCTGGATATAATAATCTTGCTTGAAATTTTTTCTCTCTTAACACTATCAACATGTTTTTCCATTCTTTTCTTACTTACATTGTTTCCATTGAATGATCCAGTGTTAGTCTGATGGGATGACCTTTGTAAGTCACTTGATGTTTCTCTATTGGAAGTTTTAGTATCTTGTCTTTATCTGTGTTTTTGGCCAATCTGGCTAAGATGTGCCTTAGGGAGGACGTTGGGTTGATTTTATTTGGGGTTCTTGTTGTTTCTTGGGTCTGGATATTTGAGTGCTTCTCTAAAATTAGAAAGTTTTCTTCCAGGATTTCATAGATTAGATTTAATAGACCTTATTAGTTTCTTCACCTTTGAGGATATGAATTATTCAGATGTTTGGACATTTAAGGGAATCTAGTATTTCTCATATATTATCCTCTTTTTTTGTTATTTTCTCTATATTTTTTTCTAGGTCAGAGGATTTGTCTTCTACATCTGAGATTGAATCTTCAGCATGGTCTGATTGGCTTTTATTACTTTTACAAGTGTTTTTTATTTCCTTTATAACAGATTTTATCTCTAACAGTTCCATTTGATTCTTTCTTATGGTGTCCATTTCTTCTTTTAGATCATGGGAGGGCTTCTTCATCTTCTGGAGTTTTTGGTCTCTTTTCTGTTCCGACTCAGAGTTTTGTCTCTATGAATGTTCTGAATTCTTTCTCTGACATTTTGGTAACCTCTTCTGTTTTTTTGAGGGATTTAGGAGAGTTATTGTGTTGTTTTGATGGAGACATATTTTCTGCTTTTATTTATTTATTTGTGGTCTTAAAATCCACAGTTTTTTTTTTAAATTTTGGTAGCCGTTTTAGTATATTTTTTTCCTTAAATTTGTTTTTTTTTTTTAATTTACATTCATTCCCTGAGCATCATCACGACATACTAAATGTGGTTTCCCCTCTAGAGTAAACTTCATAGTGGCTTAATCATGCATGTTATCATCCAAAAATTCCATTACTACTTTCATATATATATATTTTTTACCCCATGTCTGACCCTCTGCCCTATTCCACTCTCCTGTTGCTGTCTACAGTTGTCTTCAATTCCTTTTCCCCCAGCATTTTGTTTACCACACCATATCATAAGTAATCTAACTACTTTCAATAGCAAGTTCAGCTGGTGGTTTCAAGAAAGGCAGTTTTGAACTGGTAAGGTTATTTCCTTGAAATTTGAAACCTAGAAACAAGTTGGTATTTTGTTCAAATAGTAGGTACATGAATCTATTGACAGCTCAAGACAGGATAAAAATCCTTAAAACCAGACAACAAAGCTTAGAAGAAAAGCAGCAATATCTTAGTCAAGTCACAGAATGCTGTTTCATCAGTTCAGACTCATGTACTTAATCTTTCTTCTGTTTCTGTTGAGGTACGATCTTCCAGATGGAACTCTGGGATATAGCCTTTTGGAAATTGTTTCTGCCACTGGGAACTGGTTTGCTTCCCTTTTGCTGTGGATTGCTTCTGTGCAAAATTCTCTCCTTTGCTGTGTTTAATATTGTGGTCCCTAGGGAGGAATTTTCTATTCAGGTATCCGAAGAGCAGTTTCTCCTTTTTTTGCAAGGGATTCAGTATAGAGCAAGGACCCCTGGGAGCCTAAAAATGTTAAGATGTTTGAAAAATATGATTCTGGACCTGTCTAGTCCATCTCAGTTGGCGGAGGATGAAGAAAAGATGACAGCATAAGAGGGAAGAAAAGAATATGAAAGAGGAAAAAAGAAAAAGTCCTGGGCTGCACTGTGTGGCACACAATATCAGCAGGGTGCTCCAGATGGAAGTGGGCTCTGCTTGAGAGCTGAGAGCTGCATAATGGGGTAAGGAGAAGTAAAGAACTAGAGAAATGAAAGAATGAAAAAGAAAACCACCTACCTTACTGGTAAGGAGAAGGGACTCTGAAGCTGGATGCTGGGGCAGATGCTGGAGCTGGGGTCAGTGGATGGTCCAGTCTCAGTTTCCCTGACTGGGCTGGAGCCTGCAGATGGAAGTGGGCTCTGCTTGAGAGTTTAGAGCTACCCTATGGTGTAAGGAGAAGTGGAGAATTAGCATTAAAAAGAAGGGGAAAAATAGCCTACCTTGCTGGCATGGAGGAGGGTGTTCTCTGATATTAGGAATTGGGGTGGAGCTGGGTTCAGTGGATTACCCTATCTCAGTTTCTCTGACTGGACAGGAGGCTGCAAATGGAAGTGTGCTATGCTTGAGAGACGAGAGCTGCCCTTGCTGGTGGGGAGGATGGAGGGTTCTGAAGTTGGGAGTTGGGGCTGGAGCTGGAAATGGAACCAGAGGATGGCCCCACCTCACTTTCCCTGACTAGGCATGGGGCTACAGATGGAAGTAGGCTCTGGGAGAGCTGAGAGTTGCTCATGCTGGTGGGAAACAGGGCAATCTCTGTAGGTGGGAGTTGGGCCTTGAGCTGGAGCTGGGGCCAGTGGATGGCCTCACCTCAGTTTCTCTGGGTGGGGTTGCAAATGAACTGGGCTCTGCTTGAGAGCTCAGAGCTGACCTATGGGGGAAGGAAAAGTAAATAGTTAGCAAAAGAAAGAAAGAAAAAAAAAACAGCCTGCCTCGCTTGTGGGGAGGAGAGGGGGTTCTGAAGTTGGGTGTTGGGGTAGGAGATGGATGGAGCTGGGTCCAGTGGATTTCCCGACATCAGTTTCCTTCACTGGGTAGGCAGCTGAAGATGGAAGTGGACTCTACTTGAGAGCTGAGAGCTTCTCTATGTTATAAGGAGAAGTAAAGAATTAGTATTGTGTGTCCCCACTTAATATAAACCGAGTTTCCACACTCTATGACTGAAACAGAATGACTAAAAGATATAGAAACACTTTAAATGGTTGTGAATACCAGATATAGTGTAGGAAGAGCATGGGTGAAGAAATACAGTCTGAGGAACAGCATTAAGGAGAAAAATGGAGAGGCAAAGCATTAATGGGACAAAAAATGGGGTACTATCTTTTGAAGATAACTTTATAGTATTATCAACTGGACTGGGGAGAAACGTAAACATGTTGGAATATTCACTTTGCAAACTAAATGACGTATTTCAATGTATAAAAGTACCTGAAATAAAATAAGATTAAAAAAATCTAAAAAAAATAGCAAAAGAAATAAGGAAAAAAAACAAAAGCAGCCTACTTTGCTGGCATGGAATGGGCTGGGCGGGGGGGGGGCTCGGGAGGGGGGC
>NW_006199981.1:178386-183259 GCF_000334495.1 Tupaia belangeri chinensis | reverse complement strand
TGGACGGCCCTGCTTCAGTTTCCCTGACTGGGCAGGTGGCTGCAGATGGAAGTGGTCTCTGCTTAAGAGCTGAGAGCTGCCCTTACTGACAGGGAAGAGTGAGGCTCCGAAGTTGGGAGATGGTGCTGGAGCTGGATCTGGGGCCAAGTGGATGGCCCTGAGTCAGTTTGCCTGACTGGGCAGGAGGCTGCAGGTTGAAATGGACTCTGCTTGAGAGCTGAGAGTTACCCTAACTATTTGCTAGTATCTTGTTGACAATTTTTGCATCTATAATCATCAGAGATTTTTGGTCTATAGTTTTCCTTTGTTGTCATATCTGTATCCATTTTGGAAATGAGGGTGATGGAAACTTCATAAAATAAATTTGGGAGTGTCCCTTCCTTTTGAATTTTTAGAAATAATTTAAGATAATGGAGGTTACTTCTTCTTTAATAATTTTGTGGAATTAAGAAATGAAGACATGAGGACCTGGTCTTTTCTGTGTTTGTAGGTTATTATTACTGATTTAATTACTAATTTATTACTGATTCAATCCTGTTGCTTTTTATGGCTATATTCAGGCTTTCTATATCATTCTGAGTTAATTTTAGTAGATTATACATTTCCAATAATTTGCCCATCTCATCCAGGTTTTCTTGTTTGTTTGTGTATAGATGCTCATAATATCCTCTAATGATATATTTTTATTTCTATTATGTTCGTTGTAATATTGTCTGTTTCATTGGGAATTTGATTTATCAGGTTCATTTCTCTCTTCTTCTTAGTTAGTCTAGCCAATGGTGTTTCAATCTTGTTTATCTTTTCAAAGAACCAGCCTTTGCTTCCATTTATTTTCTGTATAGATCGTTTATTTTCTATTTTATTTATTTATTTTGAATCTTTATTATTTCTTTTCTGCTGATGAAAGGTTTTTGCTGATAACTGGCCGATCCTCCTTGTCCAGGGAGTGCTACGGTGACCCCAATCAACCACAAAAGTCGGTTCTTGATGCAAAGTGCAAGAGGCTTTATTTCTAGCACGCTAGGACTTCACTCTCGGTCATGCAAGACACGATGGTGAGTGAAGCCCCGAACAAAGGGGCATTCAGGTTATATAGACATTGGTGAGGTGAGGAGAGGAAAGAATGAGGAAGTAAGATAAGGGACCTGACTTCTTGCATGGAGCTGAGCTGGCCTGCAAGGAGCTGAGCAAGTCCTTGGGGTTTGCATAACTTAGGGCTTTTATCATAAAGGCGGCATCAGCTTAGTACAGAAGCGAAAAGGCAAAAGTTAAATGTTATCTTTACAGAGCTAAACAGGCACAGTTGGATTTTATTCTTACACTGACATCTTTGGATTTTGCTGTTGTTGTTTTTCCAGTTCCCTGAGGCATGAGGTTAGACTGTCCTTTTGCCACCTTCCACCTTTTTCTTATATTCACTAATTGCTATGAACTTCTCTCTTGTGACTGCTTTTGTTATGTCCCAAGATTATGGAAACTCGTGCTCTCTTTATCATTTGTTTCCATGAATCTTTTCATTTCAGTCTTCATCTCATTGGAAATTGTGATGTCATTCAAGAGTAGATTATTTAGTTTTCATGTATTTGTGTATTTTTGAGAGTATTTCCTGAAATATATATCAAGCTTAATTCCATCATGGTCAGAGAAGGTGCAGGATATAGTTTATGTGCCTTTGAATCTGTAAAGATTTGTTTTGTGCCCTATTAGGTGGTCAAGCAAGTATCATATAGGGGTGTAAAAAATATATATTTACTTTGTGTTTTTTGGGTGGAAAGTTCTATAGATGTCTGTCAAGTCTATCTGATTTATGGTATCATTTAGGTACTGAATCTCTTTGTATATTTTTTGTTTTGTTGATCTGTCTAAAGGAGATAATGAGATATTGAAGTCTTCTGCAATTAGTGTGTTGCATTCTATACTTTTAGATCTAGAAATCTTTCCTTCACATATTTGGTTGCTCCTAAATTGGGTGGCTAGTTATTAATAAGCATTATATCTTCTTGATGAATTAGCCCTTTTATTATTATATAATGTCTTTGTCTCTCATAGTTTTTGCCATAAAGCCTATTTTCTCTGAGATCAGTATCATGACTCCTGCTCTTTTTTGGTTTCCATTTGCATGGGCTATCATTTTTACAGCCCTTCAATTTTAGTACATGTATGTGAGGTGGGTTTCTTCTAGGCAACAGATAGAGACTTTCTGTTTTTTTATCCATTCAGTCTGTGTCTTTTGATTGGAGAATTTAAGCCATTAACATTCAATGTTATTATTGATATTTCCAGACTTGTCCCTACCATTAAGTTTATTAACTTGACCATTTTCTTGTTTTTTTTCTCTATTATTTCTATGTGTCTGTTATTATTGATCTTTTTTAAAATTTTTATTATCATAATCTTGTTTATATTACACTGAATCACATATATCTTTACAATATATTGCATTTGTCTTTATTTTTCTTAATATAGCATTCCTTTGAGTATTTCTTGAAGATTTGGCTTGGACTTGTTGAATTCTTTCATTTTGTTTATCTGAGAATTTTTTTTTTATCTTTTCTTCCATTATGTATGATAATCTTGCCAGGTATAATATTCTTAGTTGAACATGTTTCTCATTTAACACTTTGAATATATTTCCCCTGCTTTTCTTACCCGTATTGTTTCTGATCAGAGGTCTGGTGTTAGCTTGATGGAGCTTTGTAAGTTACTTGATATTCTTTTCTTGCCAATTTTAGAATCTTGTCTTTGTCTGTGATTTTGGCCAGTCTGGAAATTATATGCTGTGGAGATCTTCTTCAGTTGATTCTATCTGGGGTCTTTTGTATTTCCTGGGTCTGGATATTTGAATGCTTCTCTATTACTAGAAAGTTTTATTCCAGGATTTCATGGAATAAATTCTCAGTGCCCTTAGTAGTTTTTTCACCTTCTTGATACCAATTATTCGGATGTTTGGATGTTTAAGGAAATATAATATTTCTTGCATATTATCCTCTTTTTGGTTCTTTTCTCTATCTTTTTGGTGTTTTTGTTTGTTTGTTTGTTTTTTCTAGATTAGAGGTTCTGTCTTCTATATTGGAGATTCAGTCTACTACATGGTCTATTCTGCTTTTTATACTTTCAAGGGAGGTATATTTTTTTTATTTCCTGTATTACAGCCTTCATCTCTAACAGCTCTGTTTAATTCTTTTTTATGATATCTATTTCTTCTTTCAATTCGTAGGACTTTCTCATCTCCTGTAATTTGTTGTCTCTTTTCTCTTGCATCATCTAGAGTTCATTGTCTCTTTTCTCTTGCATCTTTTTAAGTTTTGCCACTATGAATATTCTGAATTCTTTATCTAACATTTCCACAAGTTCCATTGTGCTGGATGATAAGAAATTGTACCCTCCCTTAGTGGAGAGATATTTTCTTGCTTTCTCCTATTTTTGTGCCTCTGCAGTGGTTTCTGGTCATCTGGTGGATTATAAATTTTCCCCTGTGACCTGCACTTTTGTTGCTGAGACTGTGTGTTCTAGATGCCTCTCGGATTCTAGAGAACTGATGCAGTTGGGGCTGAGCTGCAGGGTCTCAACTGAAGAAGAAAGTATGAGTCATGCTTCAAGAAGTTATAAAATCTGTCTCTAGTTTAGAGACAATGGAGGTTCCAAGGTGGTCTCTAATCTCAATCCACACACTCGCTTCTGCTGTGCAAGAGCAAGGAAGACAGGTGGGGCAAAAGTTGTGAGTGAGAGGGCACCTGAAGTAGACAAATGTTGTGCACAGGTTCAGGGTGGTCCCTTGCCTTGGTCCACACACTCGCTTCTGCCACGCAGGAGTCAGGAAGAAAGATGGAGTGGACATTGGGAGCAAGAGGGTACTTGAAGCAGATAAATAGAATATGCAGATCCAAAGCAATTTCTGGCCTTTGTCTGCACATTCCGTTTTGCCACACAGGAGCCAGGAAGCTCTATTTCATTTATTTATCCTACAATATTTATTATTCCTTTTCTCCTGACATTTTTTGGGGAATTTTATGTCATTTTTCCAATTCCCTGAGGCCATGATATTAGGTTTCCATTTTCCACATTTTCATCTTTTATTATGTGTACTAATTACTATGAACTTCCCTCTTATGACTGCTATTGCTGTGTCATATAGGTTATAGAAACTCATTATCATTGGTTTCAATGAATCTTTTGATTTCAGTCTTAATTAAATTGTGTATATAATTTATTCCCTATTTCATTTATTTCTGCTTGAATCTTTATTATTACTTTTCTCCTGGCATTTTTGGTTATTGTTGGTTTTCCAGTTCTCTGAAGTGTGTTGTTGGGTTTTGTGTTTGCCTCCTTTCTATCTTTCTCTTATTCACATTAATTGCTATAAACTTCCCTCTTATGACTCCTTTTGTTGTGTCCTGTAGGTTATGAAAATTCATGTACTTATTAGCATTGGTTTCAATAAATGTTGATTTCAGTCATATATTTCCAGTGGTTATGAAATCATTCAAGAGTGTCTTGTTTAGTTTCCATGTGTTTGTGTATTTTTGAGTGTTGTTTCAGAAGTTAATACTGAGTTCAATTCCATCATGGTTGAAGAAGATGCTGGATATAGTTCTTATGCCTTTGAATTTGTAATGGCTTTTTTGTGCCTTATCATATAATCAATCTTCAAAAGGTTGTATGTGAGGGTGAGAGAATTTATATTTTTGAGGTTGTTGGGTGTAAGGCACTGTAGATGTCTGTAAAGTCCATTTGATTTATGGCATAATTTAGATCCTGTATCTCTCTTTTTTTTTCTTGTCTAGAAGATCTGTGCTAAAGAGTGAGTGGGGTGTTGAAATTCCCAATGATTAGTGTGTGGCAGTTTATATTTCCTTTTAGATCTGTCACTCTT
>NW_006199981.1:162610-178231 GCF_000334495.1 Tupaia belangeri chinensis | reverse complement strand
TCGTTTTTCGCTATAGGGTGCATGCGCTCGCCAGACAGACAGAGAGAGACAGAGACAGAGAGCGAGAAATCACCCCCCAGGGGAGATGGTCACACCACAATCCCTTCTCCTCCATTCTCCTCTTGGGATCTTGGGTACGCACGCACACGTGCCCAGCATGAGTTTTAAGCCACCGGGTCCGGGACACGAACCACGGTCGACTACGTGGGAGTCCAGCAACATAGCCATTATGCTAACTGCTGCTTCCCACAGCTTTTGCCTTAAAGCTTATTTTGTCCAATATAGTATCACATCTCCAGTCTTGTTTAGGTTTCTATTTGCATAGAATACCATTTTCCAGCCCTTCACTTTTAGTCTATGTATATCTTTATTCATGAGATGCTTTTCTTATAGGCAACAAATAGAGAGTTTCTGTTTTTCAATTTATTCAGCCATTTTGTGTCTCTTGATTGGAATATTTAACCTTTTAGCATTCACTGTTATTGATATCTGTGGATTTGTCTCTGCTATTTTGTAAGCCATTTTATTGGTTGTTTTATTGTTCTGTTTCTGTCAGTCTTGCTTTAGTTTTCTTGATATAGTATTACCTTCAGTACTTCTTGAAGAACTGGCCTACTGTTGGTAAATTCTTTCAGGTTTTCTTTATCTGAGAATGTCTTAATTTTTTTCTTTCTGTTTAATGGATAATCTTGCTGGGTATAGTATTCTTGGTTGAAATTGTTTATCTCTTGTGTTTTGAATGTATCTTCCCATTCTTTTCTTGCCCACATTGTTTCTGTTGGGAGATCTGATATTAGCCTGTTAGAATGACCTTTGTAAGTGCCTTGACATTTCTTCCTTGATGCTTTTAGAATCTTGTCTTTGATTATGATTTTTCCATTCTGGCTATCATGTGCTTTGTAGACAATCTTTGTGTGTTGATTCTCTATGGAGTCCTTTGTATTTCTTGAGTCTGGCTGTCTGAATGTTTCTCTAGATTTGGAAAGTTTCTGCAGGTATTTTATTAATTAGGTCATCTATGCTCTTGTCTGATTTTTCACCTTCTAGAATATTTATTATTCAGATATTTGGGCATTCAATGGTGTCTAGTAGTTTCCATATGTTGCCATCATTTTTCTTGACTAATATTTCACTCTTTTGTATGGCTTTATCTAAGTAAGATGTTTTGTCTTCTGATCAGAGATTCTATTTTCTCTGTGGTCTAACCTAGTACTAATATTTTCAAGGGAGGTTTTGATTTCCTACATTACAATCTTTATTTCTAGAAGTTCTGTTTGATTCTTCTTATGGTGTCTATCTCCTCCTTTAAGTCATTGAAGTATTTCCTCTTGTCCTGGAGTTCATTGTCTCTTTTCTCATGTATCTGGTAGAGTTTTGTCAACCCAAATCACCTGAATTCTTTTTCTGACATTTTGCTAACCACGCCCCCCCCCCCCCAGTTAAAAATGAATTATTGGGGGGGCCGGCAAATGTTTTTATCACGGAACTTCCACATGGGTTTGAATCCTGGACCCAGTGGCTTCAAAATCATGCTGGGCACATGTGTGTACCTGCTCAAGATCCTGGGAGGAAAATGGAAGAGAAGGAATTGCAGCATGCCCCGCCCCCTGCCCCTGAGGGTGATTTCTCACTTTCTGTCTCTCTGTTTCTCTGGCAAGTAAACCCACCCTATGGCAAAAATCTGTCTTAAATTTTAAAAAAAGAAATAAGTTACTGTGTTCCCTTCTGGGGATACATTATTTCCCAATATTTTCATACTTCAGTATCTTCTGTGATTTTTAGTCATTTGGTGATATGTCACCTTTTGCTAATTCTTCGGCATAGGTTTCTGTAGCTATGAGCTCCTTTGCTTCTCTTCGCTGTGAATTATTTATGTTCCCATTTCTTTCTTCTACAGTGGTTTGCAATGTGGTAGCCACAGGATTCATTTTATGTTCAGATTTGCAAAGAGGAATTTCTCCCCTTTTGCTGGTGGTACATTGGAGGGAGAGGTTTCCTCCAGAGCTTTATGATGTTCAGATGTTTGCCTGCTATATATCTAGGCCTGTCCAGTCCCTCTGAGAACAGAGGCTTCTAGCTCTAAAACTGTAAGGTGAGGTTTGGATGGCTGAGCTGGCTCCATCCTGCCTGTTGGTCCCTGGCTGGGCTGTGTGCTGGGAGCCATACCTCAGCCGGGGTGGGTGCACAGGAAGGCAATGCGGGTGAACAGGAATCAGACTAAGACCTCATGCCCTTTAGCATGTTCCTAGCCAGCTACAGCCAGAGTAAACTCTGAACGGCAGCCCTAATGGCCAGAAGTCATGCGTATTTATTATAAAAGGAGTTTTACAGGGGTAGGTTGGGCGAAGGGAAATAAGTGAAGGATTTTACTCCAAAAGGTAAGGCATTCAAAGTATAGGAACAATAATCATAAAACATGACGTCTGTTTTGTTTAGGTATAAACAGTCATAATTTGTAGAACAAGGAAGTCCATTTTTCGGGTGCATCTTCTTTGATCTTGATTACCAGGGAGGGTCTATGGATGAGAGGGTTTCCAGGAATCTTAATAACTTCAGTCAGACCAGCTTGATCACTTTAGTCCCAGATTGGCTTGAGAATTTGAGCCTCGGGGTCAGCTTTTGAGAACTTTAGCCTCAGGTTAGGGTGGCAGCAATCACAAGAGCCTAGAAATAAATCCTATCTGGTTTAGTAAAGACAAGGTTAGTATATACTAAAGTGAAATATCTATGTTATCTCTGGGGTAGTCTGAGTCTACATAGGAAAGGAATGTGGTCTTGTGAGTAACTAAAAGTTACTGTGTACTTGGGACCCTCTACATGCTGCTCTGTAATCCCCAGTAGGAGAAGTGAATGTAGCATTCTTTATTGACATTTTCCAGGAGGGTGGGATGAGTCTAATGGGAGTAACTCCTGTTCGCAGCCACCGCCCTAAGCAGCTGCCACCTTAGTGGATCCGCATTCTTTCAAGATTATTGTAAAAGTTATAGTAAGGCTGGGGATGCCTTTATGGGGTACCGGGGTATGGCAATAAGGCCCATGGCAGAGAAACTGAGTGCAGGCCAGTACAGTAACACAATAGAGGTGAGGTCCAGAACTCATAAAACTGTTGACCTTGCAAACAGTTCTTCTCAGCTGAGTCCTTGCTCTAGGCACGAGGGGCAGTTCTTTCATACTCAGCTTGTGTTAACTGCATGGTCCCAGCAGCTGTGTGCTTAAGATGGCAATGTCTGTTTAAGATGCCTGCTATTTCCCTGTCCTTATATCTCTGAAACTGCAAAATGAGGTTTAGAGGACTGGATCTGACTCAGCCCTGTCTTCTGGTCCCTAGTTTGGCAGAGGGTTTCAGACAGAGATATCTGATTCAGAGGCCTGAAATTTTCTTATCTTTTTAGCCCTGAAACTGCAATCTGAGATTTGGAGGGTTGGGGCTGGCTCAACCCTGTCTTCTGGTCCCTGGATGGACAGGAAGCTTCAGATGGAGATGTCTGCTAAGAGGCTTGCAATTTCCCTGCCCTGAAAGTGAAGTTTGAAGGGCTAGGACTGCCTCATCCCTAACTTCCATTCCTTGGCTATACATTAATATACATTTTAAAATTTCACCATAACCAACAGGACAATTTTAATGTCATATTTAATGAATTCTATATTCCTTGGTTAAGTTTTTGCAGCAATTAACTTTAAAAGTAAAAAATGCTGGGTCAGAAAGTGGCATGGTAGTTAAGGCGCTGGACTCCCACATGGCCAACCATAGTTCAGGTCTTAGACCTGGCAGTTTTCTTTCTCACTTTCCCCCTCTCTAACTCTCTCTGGTTAAAAAAAAATAAGAATAATGATAAATAATATGAAATAAATAATTCTGAAAGAAAAGTAAAAAATGTGTTAGTGGAAAAATGTCAGCATCATAATGATTTGTCAGTTTGGTTCAATGGAACAGAACTTGGAATTGTATATCCATAATAAAAGTATTATATGATGATAAGCAAAGCTCAGACACAGAGTATCTGCAAAGGTTAAATTAATTTAAAGAATTTTAACAAGTATTTATAGATATATTACACAATAATTTTTCTATACCAATAAAGCACTGTAGAATAAACATAATATCACCTGATTCTTAATAATACTCAAACAGCTCAAGCAAATAAACATCAGTACATTTTGTAGACATGCAAATTGTAAAACTGCAGTTTCCTTAAGTATATAATTGGTTCTGTGCAGTAATGAAGAAGTAACAATTAAACAAAAATAAAAAGGATTAAATATATAAGAAATCACTATTTATAAATACATGCTAGCATTTTATACATATTCTATGCAACATTTTATGCACATTTTTTATTTCAAAATAAAAAGCATTTGCTCCTACAGGTTCATAAAACAACATAATAACAACAGTCTGGGTGCATACAATATAAAGGATAGTTGAGATTAATAATTTTGCAGGATATTTCTGAATTCAATTCACACAGAAAAATTATTGCTCGCCTTCACAAAAAAACCCCATTTTTAATAGGAACAAACTTCCTTTACAATTGACATACATATGAGTCATACTTAGCCCATCTTTTATAATCAAATTCAGTCTCACTGAGAAAGAAAGCAAATTGGACCATAGTCACATGTGTTAGCATTTGTAAGGCTGTAATAGCCTGAAGATACCTATATAAATCAGGAGTTTAATTTCTTTTTTCTTAAAAGTCCCAGGTATCAACCAGATGAAGTTGCTCATGACCATTTACTGTTCCCATTTTATACAAACATACAGAAAGAGGTTAAGAAACTTGCCTAGGATTATACAACTAGGAAACCAAAAGCTACAATCTTAACTCAGAAGCATTGTTCCAGTATATACTGAAACTTCCACATCTTCTTATTGTCTATCAGAGCATCTCAGTCATTTCAGAAGTATTGAGAGGCTACTGTGATTTGGTCCTAAAATACCTTTCTAGTCAAATATGATTCAATTCAAAGTTCCCTTAGAGTTAATGTAGTCTAATGTCCTCCTGAAATAGAAAGACTGAGACCTAGAAATTATACAATAAGTTAATGATGGTAACAGTGCTAGGATTCAGGTAGTCAGACTCAGTCCAATTATTTTTCTGGTATTGCTGGCAGTGAAAATGTGCCTGACAAATGCTTATTAAATGAACAGACAAATGGATTACTGTTACATCTAAATGGCAATAAGTGGTTCTGAAAATGCTGTGAGAATGAAGAAAAATGTGTAAAGCAGGGGTATTAATCTAAGAGCAGAAGCTCCTTAAAGACAAGAAGCAAGGTTTCCTGAACTCTTCCTTATACTTATCTTATTTGTACATGACCCGGTCTGTACAAGCAGGAACCTCAAAAGTGTCTGAAGAGGACAGTGATTGGTTCTTCTTGAAAAAGTTTGTTTTTCTCTCTGTCTCTTTGTACTGTATCTCTCTCTCCGCTTACACACACACACACACACACACACACAGATGCACGCACACACAAACTCTCTCAGGGAAGCAAGTTATTTTAAGAAAGCTGGCACACATTTATATACAAGAAATATTCAGTCAGATCTAGGTTTGGATCTAGGCTTTGCCAGTATAAACTATGTGACCTAGACACATTTCTTTACCTTACTGAGCTTGTTTCCTCTTCTTTCCATTGGAAATAATAAAACCTAGCTCATATTGTTATTGGGGAAATCAAATGACATTATTTTATAAAGTTAAGATTATGTTGACTTTGGGGGCTGGCAGGTGGAATAGTGGCTAAGGGCGCTGGCATCCCCACAGACCTGGCAGCTTGCTCTCTCACTTTCCCTTTCTCTCTTTTTCTCTCTCACTCTATTCCTCTCTGATCAAATTAAAATAAAATAAATAAAGTCAAATAAAATAATTATTTGAAAAAGATTATATTGAATTTGTATAACAGAAATTCAACTAAAGTGACTTAAAACAAGTAAGGGCTTTATTTGTCACTAACCAAAAGTCTGAAAATAGACCAGAGAAAATTGGGACAGTTCCACAAAGTCATTAAAGATCTGATCTTTGTGTGTTTTTTGGCTCCACCATCCTTAGTATGTATATTTCTTCTTTGTGCTCTCAAGTTGACATCACATCTAGCTAAGAGAAAGAGAAGGACAAAGAGCATAGGATGAATACTACTTGGGTCTCTCCCTTTTCATAAGGAAAAAAAATGCTTTCTTAGAAGCCTCACCCAGGGGAATTTACTTATATTTCATCAGCCACAATGGGTTACACAGCCACTCCTAGTTGCAGGAAGTCCAGAGAGGAGAGTATTTTAAGTGGATGCATTATTTCTCCCACCAAAATTGTTATTCTGTAAAGAAGAAAGGAAGAATAGATAGAGAGTAGACAACTTACAGAGTCTTTCACAATGATGTATGTGAACATTTTTACAGATATAGCCGGGTGGCTGTGCATGAGACATTCAATAAATAGAAGTGACTAAACTCTGGGTAAAGTTCAGGCAATAAAGCCAGTCATTCTGGGCCATTAGGAATATATGCAAGAATCCAAGTCCCAGGCTGGAGCTCCTTATAGAGGTATCCACCTATACATCTTTTTAAAGGGATTTGCAAGATGGTTAAAAATTTCTGAACACACAAGCAAATAATAAAACCTCACATGTTAACTCTTACTCTTTGGCTTTGAATAATTATAAATTTTATCATTCAGCTTATTCTTTTGAGGTAAGCTTTGTCTTTAGATTAAAATACCAACATGTTACCTTGGAGTGAGTAACATATTGGTCTCTTAAACCCTTTCATATCATAACTATTAAACACGTGAGTAGTCATCAGAACCAGCAGATAGCATAATGGCTATGTCACTGGATTCTCATGTAGTCAACCACGGTTTGAGTCCCGGATCTGGTGGCTTAGACTCATGCTGGGCACATGTGCGTGCATGTCCAAGATCCTGAGAGGAGAATGGAGGAGAAGGGATTGAAGCATGGCCATCCTCCCTGGGGGATGATCTCTCCCTTTCTGTCTCTCTGTCTCTCTCTGTCTTTCTGGAGAGCACACACACACCCTATAGCAAAAACCTCTCCAAAAACAAACAAAAAAATGTGAGCGCATGCACCCGATAGTGAAAAAAAAAAAAAAAAAACTCTCAAAAAAAAAAAAAAACCAGGGGGAATAGGGAACTTATGAAAAGGTGTGTGTGGAGTTTAGGAACATCTAAACCAGGTGGAAGTCTGAAATAGCTCTGAGAAAGGCAGCCGCGGTTAGACATAGCCAGGGTGCAAAAAATTCAAAGGGAAGATGCAAATCCTGCCCACTTTATTAGTTTGCTTTGGGATGAAACTGATAAGTCCTCATAATTATGCTTTTAAGTGGGTGACATATAGTCACCCACAAGTTTATCAGACTCTGGTGCCTGACCTTACTCTAATCCACTGATAAAACTTAACCTCACTTTTCTTTCATTGCCATTGTTAGGATTTCTTTTAAGTTAGAGAAGGAAGACTAGAAGAGGAATTGGGAGGTCTATGTTTAACTTCTAATTCTTACATTAACTAGATGATAACATTGGGGAAATATTTTAGAGTATATAGTGTATATATTGCAAAGTTTCACTTTCCCATCTATCAAATGAAGATAAGAACTCCCATGTAGTTCCCAACACTATTGCGTGATAAAATCAGGACGGAAGGAAGCTACTTTAAAAAGAAAAAAAGCCTAATGTGTTATAAAAAAGTGAGAAATTATTATTCAGCAACATTTATTGAGCATTTACTATGTTTTGAACTCTGTTCTAGCATAAGGGATACTGTAGAAAACAAGTAAGGTCCATTTTTCTTAAAATTTCTATACTTGTAGGAGAGCTAGAAAATAACAAATATCAATTATGGTAAGTAAGTGTGATTATGGAATTAAAGAGGGTAATGTAATCAGGGATGAGTGTATCAATTAGTTTGGTCAGTAAAAGATAAATGACTCCATGGGTTCCAGGTGTAAAGGACTTTAATATAGGAATTAGGAAATTGCACAACTGTCATATGAACTAGCAGAATCAAAGCTAAGTTAGGCTACTAACAGTTTTATTCTGGAGCACACAAGTGGGTGACTATTAAGGGCTTGTCAGGAAACTGCCAAAAATTCTCTGAAATCTCACAAATTCTCCCATCGACAATCTTGATCTCAATGAAGCAGATAGATCTTAAGAGTACATACGTATGGTATGGTTAATTTCACATTTGTCTACATATCTGGCTGTGACTAAGTCCACAGAATAATGTCTTCTTCCAAATTTCGTGAAAGTTCCCCTTGTTGCTGAACTCTAACCTAAAACCTAATAAGGAAAGAGATTCTGAGAACTATATCTTTGAATTTGGTAAAACCAAGTTTATGGAGACAATCAAGTATATTGGAAATTACTTTAGGCTCTATCATGAAAAATCTCTCTGACAGGACTTTTGTGGTAGGCAGGTAGCTAGTAATGAGTGGGCAGCCCTAAGAGAATAGCAGAAGGACACATGTCACATCAATCACAATTTATCAGGAGCTACAACCAGTCCCTTCCATGAGATGCTTTCTTCCCACCTAACCCCTGGTGCCAGGAAGGCAAGGCAAATACCATTTTCCTTCCTTGGTACCTGAGGAAGACGCACAGGGATGATAGTAAATTTTTATCATGTCATCCCTCGTGAATATAAAAAGACCCAACCAAGCATTTTGGTCAATATCCTGATTCCCACTGGGGCTATAAACTAATTGGGCAGTCTATCCTAATTAAACATCCTGGCTCTCACTGGGCATGTGGAGTTAGGTAATCAAATTCCTCAAATTCTTCACCTGTGAGAGGGATGCAAGCACAAGAGAAAGCTAGCAAAATTCAAACAAAGGACATAGGTAGTGTGACAGACTTCCCACCATTAAATATTCATGATCACCTCTGGTAATAAAAGTAACACCTAAACTAGTTCCAAAAGCGGCATTGCTACCTAGCAACCTGCCCACCCAAAAGCCTTTTGGGTGTACTTCTTTTCTAAAATCTTTCTTTCCTATTAAATTCTCTTTTCTACCTACTTTTATTGTGGTTGTGGCTTTATTTTGTGCCTAGGGACAGGTCTCTAACTTTATTGATCTGGACCCAAAGAACCAAGGACTTCACAATGCAGCTCAACACTCTCCCATCCTATGACACTTTCACAAATGGTTGTACGATGTATCCTACACAAAGATACTGAACTGAAGTAAAAAAAAAAAAAAAGGGCTGAAGCTTAACCCACACTCTGCTAGCCAAAATTTAGGCCCTGATTTGGGGTTGTGACAAAAGAAAAGGAATGTCTTCTTTTAATCGATCCTTGAAATTGCTCCTCTTTGTAGTTCAAGTCATATACCTTGGTGCCTTTTTGTACTTTACACATGTCCTGACAATGCTCTACTCTCTTAGAAGGTGACAATCAAGATGTTAAATGTGACCTGAGCCATGGTGAAATATGTCTGTCTCATCCTGCCTGTTGTGAGCACCTTAAAACACCTTGATATCCATATATTATCTTTTCCTCTGTGTTTTTTGGCTAGCTGGATGATTCATAGAAGGTTTGACTGTCTGACAAGCAGAGTTACTAACTGTCTGATAAGCTAGCTTACTACATAAATTTCTGATTGGCTGGCTTACAAACTGACATAGTGGCAAATGAATTTAGTTGATAGGATGACTCGTTAACCCTCTAATTAATCGAATGATTGGCTCATTGACTTATTACTGGACAAGTTTTCTTCCTATCTATCTGATTAGCAGTATGGTGGGGTTATTGGTTAGTTATTTTTTTTTCTATTTTATAGATGATTTATAGACTATCTAGTGGACTGTATGATAGACTGATTCATCGACATACAGGCATGATGACTCTGTCTGACACTCTGACCGACCAACTGACTGGCTGGTTTTCATACAGGCTGACAGAGTAGAGATCTTTCCAACTGATGAGTCTTTAGGCTGATAGGCTGACAGGCCAACTGACTGAGTGTGGGAATGGCTGACTGACAAACTAATTTTTGTCAAAAAAAACTTTACAACCAAGTGGTCATGTGCAGAGACAGGATGAGTTAAGAATAATAATAATATGTACAACTCAAGATATTAGCCCATGCAGATGAAAAAGAAAGGCAAGTTGCTAACAAGTGTAAGGAGAATGCACTTGACAATGGGACTAACAGTCTCCTGAAAGCTCAAGGGAAAAAAAGACTCTAGACAAAATCAACCCATTAATAATGAGGCTGGAAATTAATGTTAGCTCTAAACTGCTTGAGACACAAAGCTCATTACTCAGCTTGATCGTTAACAATGAAAATAACAGATGACACATGGATACTAAAGAAACAGTAAAATATCATCAATGCCCATAAAGGAGTCACTTATTGAGCCAGCAGGATGAGAACTGAGAGGGTACAAATCCCAGAGCCCATGAATTAAGCCCCAGGCATTTAGTCATAAAAAAAGTCCAGGAAAGAAGAGACACTCCAGGGTTGTACTTGTTTTCTCATGGAAAGAAGGAGGGGTAGGGTACTATGTTCTTTTTGTTCTCTGATTATCCTAAACTGCTGAGTCTTTGAAGCTTCTTTTTATTCAATGTTCTGTAACTTCATGCTAAGAAATATCAATTGATAATTTACTTACTATTATCTCCACAGTATTCATTCTGTATTGAATATCAGTCCTGATGCCTTCATACTCACAGTTTCTCATAGACACTTGGCCGCATCATTAGACTTACTAAAGGAACACGTAACTTTATTCCTATGCATAGCTATTCAATTAAGACTGCAAACTTAATAAACTATTAGCCTAGCTATAGACTTTCCTGTGACCTATGATATTCTTACAAAAAGATGTGCTAGGATGGTTCTTCAATCCCTTCCCCCTTTTTAGAGGTTTTTATTTTAGGTTGTGTGCACTCACTGGAGAGAAAGAGAGACAGACAGTGAGAATGAAAGTGAGAAATCAGCCTCCAAAGGGGATAGCCATGCCACAATCCCTTCTTCTCCATTCTTCTTCTGGGATCTTGGGCACACACATCCAGCAGGATTTTGAAGCCACCAAGTCTTGGACTCAAACCACAGTGGGCCATTTGAGTAGTCCAGCAATGTAGCCACTATGCCATCTTCTGGCTCCAATAATTCTTCAACTCTGAAGAAACTGAACTCAGATAAATAGAGAGAAGGAGGCAATTAACGACAGGACTAGGATATCAAAGGTTCTGAGGTAAAGAGAGAGAGAAGGGTAATAAAAATGGATTTATTTTAAGTCTAAGATATGCAGAAACAGAGACACAAGAAAGCAGAAGCCATGAGGCAGAGAAAAGGGTGAGAAAACTGGCCATAACTGAAAGCTGAACAGAGAAATTATTGAGGAGCTAAGTTCCATTTATGTAAAACTACTAGAAAGAGTCATAATCTTCAGTTACTGAAGCCCCTGGAACTTCTTTTGCCTTTAGTTACTTCTTTTACTGATTACCAGATTATTTTTCCACTGGGTGCCTGAGCACAAATTTTTAAAAAAGTCTTCCATACTATAGCAAGTGACTATCTTATAAATAAGGAGAAAAAATGTATAGAGTATATAAAAACACTTAATCTCTTTCTCCTCTTCCCATCTAAATCGCCTTAAAACTTAATTTTTTTTTCAGAGTATTTCTTTATTTCTGTTCTTTCTACATCCCCAGCAGTTTCTAAACAAAAATATCAGATGTGGTCCCATTTGGGTAGATGTCTAAAGCTACTTCTCAGATCTACAAATTTTGGGTTTCTAGTAATTATTAATATTTATACAGCATTTTTGCATTATTGTAAAAAATGTTTCATCCCATAATCCTGAGAATTGGACAAGGTAAATATTGTTATCCCCATCTTTGAGATAAAATAGTCTGGAAAAGAAATGAGGGTACCAAAGTCACACAGTAGTCAAGCTGGCAGTAGAACTCACTTTTCCTGACTTCTGGTCCTGTTTTTTTCCATCTACTTTCTCTAATACTTAAAGAGTCATTCTTCACATCAGAATTCCCAAAAGTAGGGTATACCTATATGTTGAGGCAAATAAGAAAATATTAAAAGTTCTCTATAAATTTCTGCTTCTGGGAAGATAGAGCAAATGTAATTTTTCTTAGTCCTCACATTAAGGACAACTAAAAGCCCTGACTATTACTTACAAAGCAAACAAGACTTCAATGTGGAAAAAATTATGCAAACTGTCAAGGGACATTGCAATATAAGAAACCACATAGTGATGAGTACCCTGGGTTTTCCTTTTGCTCATATACGCAAGACATGGAATTAAAGAAGTCAGTAACCCAGAAATACCAATAGGCACAGAAACAAAACAAAACAAAAAACACCTCTGCAAAAAAAGCCTACCATCTGTAGCCAAAAGACCAAGGAAAAAAGCAATATAACAAGGCAGAAAATTTTAGGTAATAATTCCTCTACTCAGGCCAAATAATACAGGAAAAATTCTACACCAACCTGTGTGCATTAGAAAGGGTTATCCAGGAAAAAAAAAGTCAATAAATGAATCTGTCTGTCATCTAGCTACATGTCAACCACCCCACCATTGTAGCAAGCCAGTTGTTACAGGACAGTGGGGAAAATGATAAAATGGAGACCACCAGGTGATGTGGTGGTTAAGGTGCTTGACTCTCACATGGCTGACCACAGTCCAAGTCACTGACCTGGCAGCTTGAAAATTACTCCAGGCATGTGTATGTGCACGTGTGCACAAAATCCTAGGAAGAGGATAGTGGAGAAAGGATTGTAGCATAGCTATTCCCCTGGGGGGTGATTTTTTACTTTTTCTCTCACTGTCTCTTCTTTGTATCTCTCAGGCAAGATTACATGCCGTATGGCAAAGACAACAACAAAAAAAGTGTTAAAAAATGAATTTCATGAGCATGAGTCCATTGCCACATTTTATTTGCTGTGAAGTGAGTTCCCTAAATACTGATAAAGTCTGAATTGTGTCCTCTAAAAATTTACACTTTGAAGCCTTAACCTTAATATGAATATTTGGCATAAAAATGTAATTAAGGTTAAATAAGGTTAACACAGTGGGACCCTGATTCAATAGGATCTATGTCCATATAAAAAGAAACATTAGATAGCACTCTTTTTCTCATATACAAGTGAGGAAGAGGTCATCTGAGCACACTCTGAGAAGACAGCCACCTATAAATCCGCTGAAGATCCTTCACCAGAAATCGACCCTGCCACATATTAATCTGGGTCTTCTAGCTTCCAGAACTGTTAGCAAATATATTTCTCCTGCTTAAGGTAATCAATATATGGTATTTTGTTCTGACAGTCAGAACTGACTAATAGAAATACCAATACAGTTGATAATGCCTTTTATGTCCATGTATGGTAATTTTAGCAGAAAAGATGTATGCAGGGGAGGCAACTACTGGGTTGTTATAAAAGTTATAATGCATTTTTAGATAGGAAAACATAGAAAAATATGTTGTGACTTTTCTGACAATCCAATACATGTATATTTGAGTAAGAACAAAAGCTTCCCCTTTCATGATGCAAGAGGTCTGATATAATCATCCTGCCACCAGGCTGATTATCCCAGGGAATGGTGCCATACTGGAGACTCAATGTTAGTCTCTGTTATTGGCAGATTAGGTACTCAGTAGTAGCTATAGCCTGGCCAATTTTTGGTCAATGGAAGGCTATGCTGACAGTTCATGCATAACATCCATCCTTGCCATCATAACCCCTTCATTCATGACTCTATTGGACAATGACAGGAAAAGGAGAAAGAGGTTAATGGATATTCTGACTGGGTCATCCAATCCACTTAATTACTAAAATTCTCTGCCAAGGCTACCTTTCAGTCAGCATTCACATGGGAAACAAATATCTGTATACTTTTCACCCATTCAGAGAGGTCTTTTCACACTCCTCTACTCCAGACCTCCTCCTTGTCACCAATTTTCCATACATGTCCCTTCCAAGTCCCTGACAATTTAGTCATATCATTGGCCACAGCCCATGAACCAGTATAAAATCATGTTTGGCCATTTCTCCTTTCCAACAAAATGAACAACTGTGTGTACTGCTAGAAATTCTGCCCACTGGGAACATTTATTTTTTTCATTACTAATTTTTAGGTATGTCTCAGAAAAGTGCTATAGTGCTGAAACTGTCAACTTTTTTCTTTTCTTTTTTCTTCTTTTTCTTTTTTTATTTTTTAGGAGAACTGTTTATTACACCAGCGGCACAGAGGAATTAACACTAAGAATCTCTGGCCCTGAATAGGGGTTAGACTCGGTCTTTTATGGGGAAATTAGGGAAGGGGAGGTCTCGGGATGGGGATTGGGTTTAGATCCTGCCCTATGCAGCGTCAAAGGGAGGAGTCAGAGAAGCAGGAAGTATAATCTATTCAAGGTACTAATCTATTTAAGGTACTAATCCATTCAAAGTTTTCAGGTTATCCTGTAGCTCCAGGGAGGGACAGTAAGTTTGCCGGAGGGCAGATTGCAGTATTAATCATTCAGTTTACTTTTAGGCAAAGGAAGAGAAGGCAAGTTTCTAGTCATGAAAACTTACAGTTTACAATGGAGTCAATCTTCCAAGATGGAGTCTCTCCTGCTTCAATGTAAAGAAAATTTAAATTTGTTAATTTGGAAATGTTTCCCCTATTATTTAACATATTAAAATAAGTCTGATTGGTTCTTTTTTAACACTTGTATATTTTTATTATTATTCATACCTTAAATCACTATACATCATTTAGATTGTGAAGAGACTTTACCCAGCATGATATATACCTCAGTCCAGTCAGTTGAGACCACCATAAACAGAAACTGTCAACTTTTCAGTAGTGCTTTCATATTGCAGAGAAACATCTGTTAACCAGGTCATAGTTTTTATTTGCTATGTGAACTGTTTAAAAAAAAAAAAAAAGTCCTATAAGGTTTAGATTCAGGCTGGGAGAAAGAAAGTAATGTAGGAAGACTGGGGAACACAGGCATTTGAGCCACTTCTCCAGGTAACATACTTGTACCTTCCTGTCCTACTTGAGCCTTATCTCATATATACCACTTGCATTTGATGATGGAATGTTTTTGTGAAAACCCAACTACATGGTTCCCTTATCAGTAATTACTTATTTAAAAAATTTAAGTAAGTAAACTGCCTAAACAAAAAACAAATTAATTAAGCCCCCAAGTCTTCCCTACAGTGCAGGGACCAGCAGCAGCAAGTGAGATGGACTGAACACAAAGGGGCTATGGAAGGCTGCATATTAGATCTTGCACATGAACAATTATTTGTCCATTTTGTTCCCTTGCCTTAACATGGCTGTCTGCTTCTGTAAAACTTTTTGCTCTTCCCATGAGAAAATAGCTTGTGCTAGCCATACAGAAAACCGTATCTGGGACGACATTCTGTACCTGCTACTGTCTCTGCTAACTAGTCCAAAACCCTTTTGTTTAGCAATGTAACTGCTTACATGGAAACCCCATTCCCCTCAGAAATAATTAACCTGCTTGATTCGGCTTCTGTAACTGCTTGCATAGAAACCCCTGGTAATTGGGACCAGCAGTTAGCATAATGGCTATGTCGCTGGACTCCCATGTAGCCGATCGCGGTTCAAGTCCCGGACCCAGTGGCTT
>NW_006199981.1:162196-162597 GCF_000334495.1 Tupaia belangeri chinensis | reverse complement strand
GCGTGCGTGCCCAAGATCCCGAGAGGAGAACGGAGGAGAAGGGATTGCAACGTGGCCATCCCCCCTGGGGGGTGATTTCTCGCTCTCTGTCTCTCTATCTCTCTCTGTCTTTCTGGCAAATGCATGCTCCCTATAGCAAAAACCTCTCCAAAAAAAGAAAAAGAAAAAAAAGAAAAGAAAAGAAATCCCTGGTAATTGACCCCCTATAAAAGGACTATTCAAACTTCTGTCAGGGCTGCAGTTCTGACTCTCGGTCTCCCTCATCCCACCCTGAGCCTCAGACTGTAGTCACTGGCCAGCTAATAAAGACTCTCTTTAAACTTAATCTGTTTTTGGTGGAGGTTTATTCGGTTGCACTGTACAACATTTGGAGGCCTCGGTGAGATCTGGGAACCTTAGAG
>NW_006199981.1:159547-162074 GCF_000334495.1 Tupaia belangeri chinensis | reverse complement strand
GGTAAGATTCTAGTTATCTTGGTTTGAGAGCTCTCCTGGTGGGACTTTAGGAGGGCTGGACACAGTGGAACCTACAGGTCCCTGGACCCGAGTGTGACAGAACTTCGGGTCCCTGGTGACAGTGGTTTCTGGATACACTGTCTTGCTTTGTCTTGCCTTTGTTACCCTTATCTTCCTCAAAATGGGACATGACCAGTCATCATCCTGCATGTCTTTTGGTACATTGTTTTGATTTGTCTTGTCTTTGTCAGTCTTGTTTTTGTCAAGATGGGTCAGGGACAGTTGTCAGTCTGTTTGTCTAAATGTGCCCCTTCTTAACAGTTTTCTAGATCACTTTCAGGACTTTTGACACCAGGCCAAGGGTTATAGTATATTTCTGTGATTTGCCTTATTAGTGTCAGAGTAACCCAAGGGAAATTGGCTCTTATAGTCCTAATGTGTGTGTGCATACATACATGTAATATGTCATGTTATGTACTATATATTGTATATCTGTGTGAAAAAGGCCTTAAAGAATTCTATTCAATTTGGTTTATAAAAAGAGCACTCATAAAAATTGGTTTAAATGCCTTTCAAGTTCATATAACTTTAATAAATGATCTGGTTTCAAATGTAATGAAAAAAAGATTAATAAGTGAAAGTCTTCATAATTTCCAACATATATTTTGTCTAGGTTTTATTAATCAAGCAACTTCATATTTATCTTAATATGGTTGGTTTAATAAAACAGCTAGTATTTATGAGTTGCATGTTGCTTTTTCTGTTTTTAGTTTTAGTGCTAGCAAAAGATCTTTGACTTCAAAGTAACTCTTGGCTGTTTACAGAGTGCCCCTGAAACATCCAAAAGGAAGATGTTAAACTAATCAAGCTTATTCTTTAAATGTTTGATAAAGATAGACAACATTGTCAAATTAAGTAATTCTAATTTTCTTGACATTGTGTTTAAGTTATATGTAAAAATATGTTATGTATTTGTATGTCTATATATGTATTGTGTTCCAAAATAATTTGAGATTCCCAGGAATTTATGATGGGATATTTATCAGTCATGTGATAAGTTATTATTTTAAATTTCTTTGTCAGTTATGAGTTTTTGTCAGAACATTAGCTATGGCTGTAATCCTAATGTCCCTTAAGGAAATTCACAGAGAGAATGTAAGAGAATGTACTCTTACAAGTACCAGTTTCTAAAAATCTAATCATTTAACTGGGTAAAATTTTTATTTTCTATGTAAACTGATTGGTTTCTAAACTGTTAAGCCAAATTAGCCAAAGAAAATTAAAAAGTGTTTGACAAAATTACATATTAAGTTTCCCACATAATACACCTGAGTTATAAAGGTAAGATTGATATAAAGAAATATAAATCTAATGTTAAACACGGGCTCATGGTAGCATTGTTGCCTGGTTCTGAGTCCTCCTTATAATTCTTATTAAGTTAACATACTTTAGTTATTCCTATTGTTGGTCTTTAAATTTTATAAAATTGGGAAGGCCTATTAGTAAAGTTGTTCAGTTTTACATTGAATTAGTTGTTGATACAAGTTTTATTGCTACTGTTGTTTGTACATGTTTATAAGCTACCAGTCACTATATGTGGATACATGTAATTCTATTTTTACAAGCTTAATAACTACTCTAGAAAATATCAAACTTTCCAAGGTGAGATAGAAAAGATAAACATGAGCAATTAATAAAAATTGGGCCTATGTATCAGAGACAAAAACTAAAAACTCCTAACCGGGAACTTAATAGGGTAGAAGTCTCAGGGAATGGGGTGAGACAAGTTAAGGCTAGAGCTCCTGGCTGCCTCCCCCCTCCCTGCCTTCTTATACTCCTGTTTCTCTTTAGTTAGGCCTCTTACACACTGGACTCTCCCTTTAGTTAAATTATCAAGAGGTCTAGATAGAAAAATAAAAATTTAGATTAAAACTACATTCTCCAGCTAGGGTTTTTGTATAGTCAATAAGACAGATGCCTTGTAAAAACCTATAAACTGGGCTTTGCCCTCTTGGTAGTACTCAGCCACTCCTTGCAGGAGCTATTGGAATTTAGTTTCACTTCTCAGTATAGGAGCTCTTACAATTCAAAATAGATTTTTTTTAAAGTTCTCAGATAACTCAAAAAACAGTTATAACAAATTGACAAGGTGCTTTAACCTTTGATTTAACTTTCACTTAAATGGCACCCAGTAGTCACTCGTGGTAATCCTGAAGGCTGAGAATTTCTTCGAGGGCAGGATCTGGACACAGCCCAGATCAGAGCCTCTGCCTCAAAAAAACCTCTGTTTCCAAAGTGGACAGCCTGGGCATGAAACAATGCCCATGACTGACATCCTCACGTTTCCCACTGGTACTTTGTCCTCAAGTGTGGAGCTGGTCACTAGAGAGAGAATGCAGTGAGCTCTGAAGGGAGCTCAGGACTTCTAAAGTTCATGCTGGACTTTGAAACTGAGGAATGATGGGGTCCAAGACCCCTATGGCTCCCCATAATAATCTGACAATCTCACTGGACAAGCCTCAGGTAA